>NC_064640.1:298986006-299292152 GCF_023864345.2 Schistocerca serialis cubense | reverse complement strand
GAATGTTGTCTTGCCCACGACTTGCGGATACCCATACTTTATTCAGCCAGAATGTGAGAACGAGAGCACTTACTCACTTGCAACGAACTTTACATATAATTTCAAAACTTTACGAAAGTTTTATCGTTGACAGTCCCACAAAACGATGAAAGGAAAAAAGTTTATCGTTTACAACTTTTCCCTGTTCATGCATAAAAATTTCGCAAAAAGCAAGTTTTAATTTATTACGTCTTTTCTACTAACTGTATTCACGATACTTTTGTAGACAGTATTCATATATACCACTGAATGTACCAGCAAAATTTTGTTTCACTGTACCACACACAGTTCAACAGATATTGTCAAATACCGACATTCGTGAAAACCTGTCGTATCGTGATTGACGATTTAATTTATCACTTCTTTACTACTAACTCAGCTCGCAACACATTTCACAGGCAGTATTCATATACGGCGTCGTGTTTACCTGTAAAGATATATCACTGTAAGACACATAGTTCAGTTTATACGTCAAATACTGAGATGTGGGAAAAACTGACACATCGTGCACGACTTTTCAATTTATTACTTCTTTACTGCGGACTCTATCCACAATACATTTCAAAGACAGTAACAACATAAAGCGCTGGATGCACCTGCAAAATTATCTCATTGTACGACACAGGTCACGTGATACGATATCACAAATATTGACCAACCTGAAGACGAAACTCTAGGGAGTAATTTGCTAAAGATACAGGTCAAATATGTGCACAAATACATATGAAATATGTTAAATATATGTGAAATATATTTGAAATGTATTTACTTGACCAGAGTCACTAGTAAAAAGCTGTACCTAAACCCCTTGACCGATTTCAATCAAATTTGACACATACACTTATATGTTAGTTACGATCTGGAAAGAAATACTGTGCCGGTAACAAGCACCAGGCTCCTATTGGGGTGGAGCTGACATCGCGATGAGAGAAGGGATGAGAAGATTAGAGGCAGAGAGACAGGCGGAAGGAGGAGATGACTAGAGAGAGGGGGAGGAGAAAATGCAAAGAGAGAGAGAAGGAGGAAATGGAGAGAGAATGGGAAGATGACGAGGTGGACAGACAGAAGGAAGAGGAAGAGACGGACAGAAAAAGGAAAGAGGAGGAGATGAGCAGAGAGAGAAAGCAGGAGGAGACGAACAGCGAGAGAGGGGAGAAGAAGGACAGAGACTGGGACTCGAAACCAGGTGCTCTGCTTCTCTGCAACGGTTGCCTTAACCGCCTCGGCCATATGGACACACTCCCCGTCCACCACAAATTTTAATCCTGTCACCCACAAGTTGCTCCACTTCCATTAGCTTCACTGCACATAGCACTCGCTTATTCCCGCAGGGGTTCGAAAGATACGGTGCAACCACACTGGAAGTACATAGAGCCGTCTTCGCTCGTATATACAGGGTGATTCTTATTAACATTAAGAAAAACTCCGAAGCGTCGTAGATGACGCCGAGACAAGTAATTTAATATAACACTCATGGGATCGTATATGTCGGGGAATACCCCCCAAAATGGATGAGAAATGTTGAAAACGTGGCGCCACCAGATGCGGTTGCTCGTCGCAGGCGCAGTCATTGAGCTTTGGCGTGAAGGGATGATTGAGCTATGCAATACTTGAGCTCGCTCAAACGGTGCAAATTTCGAACACCTTCTGTAAATGTATCTATTGTTAACGTCAAAGTTACAAAATTATCGTCCATGCTATAACCAACTACAAACTATTCTTATTACGTGTTTCTTTCCTTTTGTCCCTTTTTTTCTACAAACATTATTAAGTACAGAAAACTTAGTTCATTTAGTGCAAACGACGGAATTCGGAAACTTACACTCGTTTACTTGTGACGCAATACGTTGGGTTTTTGTTGTACTGTACTTAATAGTAAAGCAGCGGGGTCAGCAAGACTGATAAATAAAATAATAAATCTTACCTCAATGTAAAAACGTATTTATCTAACGCAATGCAAAAAAATACTGCCGGTCAGACGCCAAACATCATCATCATCATGCGACGACGTGCCATGTGTTCCTTGTGCGTTGCAGTTGATAGGGACAGTAGCGGCAGTCATGCAGGATAAACATAATCTTACTTTGGCTTACACCATTTTGGCGAGCCACTGACCTGGAACTTGTAATAGGGTTCACATCAATAACCTGTAGAGCCCGGTCGTCAACATCTTGTGTACTTACAGTCCTCCGCCTCACTGCACATTCTTCTGTCTGGAAGGACCCGTGGTCAAACAAACGCGCAAAACGTCTCGGTCTGTTCCTACCAGGAATACCAGACAGTTCTGATGCTTACAGTAATCTACGTCCATGACACAGCCAGCAACACACAAAGAACACACGGCATACGGTCAGAGGAGCTGTCATTCGTCTGCACCATCTCGCATGGCAAAGATGCTTTTCTCGACGCGTGTTCATAGGCCCATTTTTCCTCCGTTTCCAGCCAGGAATCCATCCCTGCAATTTTTCGGATTTATTAATGTTCACCCTGTAGTTTTAGTGGACTATACGTTAATGGCAACATGTAATACCTCGATAGGGCAGAAGATTTAAAAAGAGAAACGGATAAGTTAAAGTTAGATATATTAGGTGTCAGCGAAGTCAGGTGGCAGGAGGATCAGGATTTCTGCTCAGATAAATAATACATGATTATAAATGAAAAATCAGATAGGGGTAATGCAGGTGTAAGTTTAATAATGAATAAAAAAATAGGAACGCGGATAAGCTAATACGAACGGCAATAGTGAAGGCATTATTGTAACCAAGACAGACACGAAGCCCACACCCACCAGAGCATTTCAGCTCTGCAAATAATGAAGAGATTGACGAAATGTATAATGAGATAAAAAAAAACTATTCACATAGTTAAGGGAGACGTAAAGTTAATAGTCATGGGGGACTTGTATTCGATAGTAGGAAAAAGAAGAGGAGGAAAAATAGAAGGTTAATATGGACTGAGAGAAAGAAATTTAATTATAGCTAACACTTGGTTTAACAATAACGAAAGAAGGCTGTTTATCTGGAAGAGATCTGGAAACACCGGAAGGTATCAGATTTATTATATAATGGTAAGACAGAGATTTCGAACAAGATTTTAAATTGTAAGACATTTCCAGCGGCTGATGTGGACTCTGACCACGATGTATTGGTTATGAACTGTAGATTAAAACTGAAGAAAGAGCAAAAAAGTAGAGTTTAAGGAGATGGGACCTGGATATACTGAAAGAACCAGAGGTTGTAGATAGTTTAAGAGCTAGCTAATTGACAAGAACAGGGGAAAGGAATACAGCAGAAGAAGAATTGGTACCTTTGAGAGATGAAATAGTGAAGGCAGAAGAGGATCAAGCAAGTCAAAAGACGAGGGATTGTAGAAATCCTTGAGAAAAACAAGCGATATTGAGTTTAATTAATGAATGGAAAAAGTATAAAAAAGGAGAAAGGGAATAAAAACGTATAAAACATAGAACTGACAGGAAGTGCAACATGGATAAGCAGGAATGGCTAGAGGACTAATGTATGGATTTAGAAACATGTATCTCTAGAGGAAAAAAATATGCCGCCTACAGGAGACCTTTGGAGAAAAAAGAACCACCTGTACGAATATCAAGAGCTCAGATGGAAAACCAGTCCTAACCAAAGAAGGGAAATCAGGAAGATGGAAGGAGTATATAAAGAGTCTGTACAAGGCAGATGTACTTGAGAGGACGTAGATGAAGATGAGATGGGAGATGTGATACAGAGTGAACAATTTGACAAAGCACTGAAAGACCTACATCGAAACAAGCATACTGATAGCCTTGGGAGAGCCAGTCATGACAAAACTCTTCCATCAGATGGGCAAGATGTGTGAGACAGGCGAAATACCCTCAGACTACAGTAAGAATATAATAATTCCAGTTCCAAAGAAAGCAGGTGCTAACAGATGTGAAACTTACCGAACTATCGGTTTAATAAGTCACGGTCGCAAAATACTAATATGAATTCTTTACAGGAGAATGAAAAATGTGATAGAAGCCAACCTCGAGGAAGATCAGTTTGTATTCCGAAGAAATGTAGGCAACACTAATCCTACGACTTCTCATCAAAGATTGGTTAAGGAAAGGCAAAACTACGTTAATCGCATTTGTAGATTTACAGAAAGCTTTCGACTATGTTGACTGGAGTACTCTCTTTCAAATTGTAAAGGGCGTAGGGGTAAAATACAGGGTGCGTAAGGCTACCTAAAATTTGTATAGAAACCATAAGGCGATAATAGGAGTCGAGGGGCACGAAAGGGAAGCACTGGTTGAGAATGGAGTGCGAACGGGTTGCAGCCTATCCCCGATGTTATTCAATATGTTTATTAAGCAAGCAGTAAAGCAAAAAAAAGAAAAATTTGGAGTGGGAATTAAAGTCCAGGGAGAAGACATAAAAACTTTAAGATTTGTCGATGACATTGTAATTCTGTCCCAGACAGCAAATAACTTGGATGAGCAGAATGGACAGTGTCTTAAAAAGGAAAATATAAGATGAACATCAACAAAATCAAAACAAGGATAATGGAATGTACTCGAATAAAATCAGGTGATGCTGAGGAAATTAGATTAGGGAATGAGACAATTCTAGCACAAGATGATTTGGGCAGCAAACTAACTGATGATAGCTGAAGTAGAGAGGTTATAAAATGTAGACTGGCAATGACAAGAAAGGCTATTCTGAAGAAGAGAAATTTGTTACATTGAGTGTAGATTTAAATGTCAGAAAATTTTTCCTGAAGGTGTTTGTATGGAATGTAGCCATGCATGGAAGTGAAACATTGACGATAAATAATTTAGACAAGAGGACAACAGAAGCTTTTGAAATGCGGAGCTACAGAAGAATGCTGAAAATTAGATGGGTTGATCACGTGACTAATGAGGAGGTACTGAATAGAACTGGGTACGAAAGAAATTTGCGGCACAACCTGACTAGAAGAAGGGATTGGTTGGTAGGACACATTCTGAGGCATCAAAACATCACAAATTTAGTACTGGAGGGAAGCGTGGTGGGGGGGAGGGGGTCAAAATCGTAGAGGGAGACCAAGAGATAAATATATTAAGCAGATAAAGAAGGATATAAGTTGCAGCAGTTACTCCGAGAGGAACAGGCTTGCACAGGATAGAGAAGCATGGAGAGTTGCTCAAACCAGTTTTCGGACTTTAGACCACAACAGCACGAGGCTTATAGTAATAAGGCATATAACTGCACCGTTTATTTTATTACGGCTCTTCATTCCACCTAGGAGGCCGGCTGGCTGAAAATTGAGTCTCCCCGCTAGTTTCAAAACCATGACGGTTGGAGGGACGAGAAGGAGAGTATGTTTCTGGCTGAGAGAGGAAGTCGGTGGAAAGGGATCGTCCTGACGCCTAAACGGTTTGGAACAAAACAAGTATATAAATTTTCTCTTATTATCAGGTACGTGTCTAGGTCTTACATCGAGACATTATGAATGGGCAGGGAGGGGAGTGCTTGACGTTTAAACTGTTACCAGTGTTCATCTGGAAAGCCATAGGTTACGGCACGTTTCGTTGTGGCGGAACGCTCTCTCCCTGGACAATTGAGCGTCATTTGTGACAGCTACTAAGTGATTACGAGGAGTTCCATACCGTATCGGTATTATCCGGTGAAGGCGGGGAAGGCGTTCCTTGTAACCTATGTGTGTACCGGTCTTTGATAATTCCACCTAAGTCTTGGTATCTGTCGTTATTACCGCGAACGGGAGATCTCACGGCTATCAAGGCTACGCATCAACCACAACATTCTCGGTAACTGCTAAGCGCAGTGTCCACGATCAGTGGTGTTCGTGACTACACACCCACACGTCGGAGTCTGTGGGGTGTGAAATACCTCCAGCAGACGACATGACTTACGCTGGGGTTGTCGCAAATACTGAACGACTCTCTCTCGAGATGTGCTACAACTGGAGTATCTTTGGTTAGAGGCATCATAATTTTTCTATGACGTCACATAATCTAGTAACGTAGGTTGATATTTCTTGTACAATGTCTTTGGCTTATAGAACTCTCTATAATGTCACTATTTCCTCCAACGAGTTCCTTTCTAACGCTATGATGTCATACACTAGTAATGATACATGAACCATGACCAAGCTGACATCATCATGACGTCGGCGGGATACGATGCAACGTGAGGCGCTATTATGACGCGACTTTGTGGCACGTCACGACGAGAAGTGGACAAATAAGTCGCGTAATTGTGTCCACTGTGCAAAACTGTGGAGAATATGTAAAACTGAGAGTACTTACATATCTTGTTGATAGGCGATTCCATAGAGTGCTGTGTGCACAAAGACCATATGATAAATATAATTAGAACGAAGGTCAACATTGGCCGTAATTTTGATTTTGTACTTGAAATACGCTGCACATGGCCAGCTAGGCAAAATTTTATTGATTGGCGACTCCATAGAGTGCTGTGTGCACAACGACCAGATGATAAATATAATTAGAAGGAAGGTCAGCACTGGCCGTAATTTTAATGTTGTATTTGAAATACGCTGCAGATGCCCAGTTAGGCAAAATTTTATTTATTGGCGACTCCATAGAGTGCTGTGTGTACAACGACCATATGATAAATGTAATTACAAGGAAGGGCAGCATTGGCCGTAATTTCTTACATATCTACCTAAGTGAATCTCAGCCGGTGCCACATAAAATTGTTATTAACAGATAGAGCTAATGTGACGTAATTCGATATAAACAAATAGACAAAACCTCTCCTTATGCTAAAGAGTTCATCTAGTCAGAAAATAGGAAAATTGTGGAAAATATTCAAAACTGGGGAGACTGTGGTAGAATACATAAAAATTGAGAGTACTTACATATTTGTCTGAGTGTGGCCTCTGCTGGTGACACGTAATTTTTGTATTAACATATAGGCCTAGAGTGATGTAACTTGTTATTTACAAATAGACACATCTTCTGCCTATGTTGGTTATCCATCTGCAGATTAATTCCACCCACACAAGTGTCCCAGATATGTAAGACAATTAAGGGGGGAGAAGGGGGAGAGGGGACTCCCGCTATTTTTATGTCATATGACACAAATGTCTGGGTGATCCCCTGGGTGGCCTTGATCAGTTCCCTGTGGTTCCCTGGAGGAAAGGATCAGTGGTTCAAATGGCTCTGAGCACTATGGGACTTAACATCTGTGGTCATCAGTCCCCTAGAACTTAGAACTAATTAAACCTAACTAACCTAAGGACATCACACACATCCATGCCCGAGGCAGGATTCGAACCTGCGACCGTAGCAGTCGCGCGGTTCCGGACTGAGCGCCTAGAACCGCGAGACCAACGCGGCCGGCTAAAACCTCCCAGAAGGTCAGTGGAGGATGGAAAGAGACCAAGTGTGTAACGCGACATCGGATGTGCTTTTCAGTAATCTTGAGGTAAGATCGTTATCTGTCCATGAACCGGCGCTTTATTCCTACTATCATCTATGTCGCTTCAGAGCTTTTTAACCGTTAATAAAAATCAACCTGTATACTGATATGTAATGTCTGTTCTGTCCACATCTGTTATATTAAGGGGCGAAGAAGATATATTAAATCTGTGTACCAGAACAGTATTAAGGCATAAATTGTGTTTGAGGATGTAACATCATGGAAAGTGGGGGAGGGGGGGTGGAGGCTAAAAGCGAGAGGAACGGTTAAGCTGCACTCCCCTACTTACAGGCCTACAAAATGAGGAGAGAAGAGAGAGCAGGCAATTCCCCATAATCTCTACCGCAATACGTCACAAGAAGCAAGTTCAGGATATTTCACAAAGTTTTGCCGATCCTTCTGCAGCTCGCCTTATGGATCACTGGCGACGCATTGAGCAGGCATGCTCGGGACTGCTTACTTTCCACAAAGTACGTTTAACATTAGATGGAATACAAATATGATGCTAATAATACTAACGCAAGAAACGCATGTGAACAGAATTCCCGTAAATCTCTGCACACTGCCCTACAATGCTAGAGTCATCCTGTACGGCAACAGCAGTGTTTTCGTGGGAAAGGAAACGTTCACCACCATCAGCGCTGCTCGTTTTTCATTTCACGTACTATACCTCACCAGTATTTCCGGTCCAGTTCTCTCCCGTGAATGGAGAAAATAACTTCACTGAGCTCGTGTTTATATAGTGGAGTTACTTTTATTTTTTATGCGAGTATTTATCTGCGGTTGTCAAATGAGCTATTTTGTAAAGGAGCTTGACAACTGCAGCTGTCATCGGCTTACCACACTGAAATGCCTGCCCTAAGCGTAACATGCCGTCAGCATGTATTCGACGGTGTCGATTTTATTATCTTCAGTATCAATGGCTGCAATATGTTTTGCAGCTGCAGGGTATCAAATGCAACTACCCGACTTCAAGTCTCCCAGTATCTGAAGAGGTAAACTGAAAATAGCTCCACTTCATAAATCCGAGACAAGTGAAGTTAGTTTGTCCACTTACATAACATAACTGGACAGGGAATACTGGGGAGGTATAGTCTCTCTGTTAACTGAAAAGCGCGCAGTACTTGTGATGGACGAAGTTGACTCTCCCGAACGAACACTATAACTGCCGTGCAGGAGTACTAACGAGGAGACCTTCTGGGAGGTGCATCGAGTTATGAGATCCCAATTCACCTGCTTGTAGTGTGGATAGGTACCTATCACGCCCTAAAATTGTAGGCGCCATTGCGGCCTCGTTTTTGAAATATTGCCTGTTAAAGTTTGGGCAGCTCTTTATATACAGAAAAGTTTCACTATTGTGGCAAGTGAGCGAGTAGCCGAGTGGCAAGCGAGCTAGACTCTCGTCTGGTTCGAGACCCGTCTATCCAACTTTTGTTTTAGCGATGCTAGATCCATCGCAAAAAGAAGTATTCCATAACGTCAATGCAGTGACGTTTCCTGCGGTCTTGAGAAAATACAGATGCGATTGCGGCGAAAATGAATGTGTATTCATACAATGCTCGTGATGTGGAAAGTACAAATGTTGTGATTGTTTTTATAACAAGTATCATCCGTCGGAATGTACTCGTGAAAATATTGGAAATATCAATTAACTTTCCATTAAATGAAACATATTTTTAATCCCTCATTCGTTGGTTTTTTTAATACTCCCTACCTCAACGGAACAAAATTAAAAATACAACGAAAGCAAATTGAACAATAATAAAATATTTCAAGAAATTACATTACGGTTAATTTCCCGTTAAAATAAAAAAACGCAAAACATTGAAACACAATGTGACAGTCAATTTGTAATTTTGATTTATAGAGAGGCTTGTAATTCTTTTTAATCAAGTCCTTGTGGAATGTTCATGATTAATTATAAATTGAAACAGGCATTTGAAAAAAGAGGAAACAAAAGTAGCATATATGGGTCTCGAACGAGGGTGGCCTTGGCGGGAGTCTAGATCGCTTGCCACTTCTTTTATTGATCGTTGTGTTTGGTCGTTACGGACGTCACATGACATCCGTCGGCTACTCACTCACTAGCCACAAAAGTGAAACTTTTCTGTATATAAACTTTAACAGGCAATATTTCAAAAACGTGGCCGCATTGGCACCTACAATGTTACTGTGTGATAGGTACCTACCCACACTATAAGCAGGAGAGGTGGGAGCTCATAACTCGATGCACCTCCCAGAAGGTCCCCTCGTAAGAATTTCTTTCCTCCCGTAGCAGTGTAGAACAGTGTGCAGAGATTTACGCAGAATCTGTGCGTGTGCTATCCTTGCGATTGTATTAGAAACAACCCGTATCTATATTAAATGTAGTGTTAACACGCTTTGTTGGAAATACAGTGTTTGCACACTGTTTCACTTGTGATTCATAAGGCGAGGGACAGAAGGGTAGGTACAGTTTTATGAAATATCCGGTATTTTCTTTTTGTGACTTAGTGCGATAGAGAGAATGGGGAATTGCCTACTCGCTCTTGAGTTTACAGACGTATGGAGAAGAGAAGTGCGTGACCACAATCTGGCGACCTACCTTCATTCACGCTTCTAAACTTTACCCTCGTCTTCCCACCCTTATGCACCCACAGAACACAATTTATGCCTTCAAACGGTTCTACTGCACGTAGATGCGATACACAGATTTAATATTTGTTCTTCACCACTTCGTAAAATTATAAACATGAATTTTTTATCATTAAAATGCTATTTTTGACAATTTGCGATTCTTCCATCCCCTCCAACGCGAAAACTACAAGACGTAGGGGAAAGACAAGTAGCATCTGTTCTGTAGAAAATTTATTGTAGTTTCATTTTGTACTGGAAAACGTTTTTGCTAGATGCCACGTTTTTCGAGATATTCAAGAAAAACCTAAAAACGTGAACTTCACACGTCCTTCACTCCCCCAGACTCACCTCAACGAACAGGATTTTTAGTATGTTGTTCATGAGGTTCTGCACTATCAATATACAAAAATTTTCTGGTATAAGAATTTTTCACGTAATCGACGTTATCTGGTCTCCGTTGAATGAGCTATAGGGCAGTGACATGCTGGGTGTGTCTCAACTGCCAACATCGCGGTGTTTGACTTGTTCCATGGGCCGAGTCCCTAGCTCAGACCGTCATCAAAACCTGTGTTTGTGTTTACTGGCAAACCCTATCTCGAACGAGTATTGGTCGGATCTTATTTACCAAGACTTACATGCTGATCTGGTTATCGCTTACCTACTTACTTGAGGAATACTGTAATTGCTGATGGATTAGTTCAGCTGCAGACCTAGCTCGCAGTGGAATATATTTAGGAAACACTTGTGCTTCGCCCTGGACAACTTGTTAGTCTCAGCTATTGTTTGTCCATGTGAATAAATACATAACGTAATTGGAGGAAAGGGTGATTATAAATGAGCTTGATGAAGTAACGAGCGACGAGAATTAGGAAAAGGATTTCAAAAGTTGCCGGAGGAGTTCTCGATTTATAGACAACTCCAACGAACGAGCAGTGCTCTTGCCGCTGCCACTAATCTATCGGAACAGACTATCGAACATAAGACTCTAAGTGCAAATGGAACGATGCGGTTCACAAAGTTTGTTCCTCGACATTTATAATAAAAAGAAAGTTAATATGAGGCTTCTATCTGTACAACAATTTCCATTGTTTTGTTTTAGCGTTTGTTTTCGTTTAACACGTGCTATTTTGTCAAACTGTTGAATCGAGTTATGTCATAACCCATTCCTTTCTCTTGTTTGCTAATCTTTTAATCTCTGCGATGCCGATTCCCATCTTTGTCCAACACTAAAGTTTTCATCCTCAACTGCTGATTCCCGTACATCCTAACCGGCGTCCTTGCCAAACTTTTACTTAAATTTTTATCTGTGTCCTCCGTGCAGTTTTCCCTCTCCAGCTACTCCTTCCCAAATCACGTTAACTGTGACTGATGCCAAAATAAATATCACAGTAATCTGTCTTCTCTTCTGGAAAGAATTTTCCGTAGACTTTTTCCTAATCTGTTCTTTGCAGTACGTAATCCTTCAATTCATATATTACTTGCTTATTTTATTTTAGTATACTTCAAAAGCACTATATTAACTGGTTTCTTGCTTTCTTCTCTCTTTTGTACGTGGCTCAGTTCAAGTCGGTGTATACTTTCACGCGTATCTAAATTACAGAAACTCACTTCTAAATTTTTTGACGAAATTCTTCATCAGTAAATCTATTAACCCCAAAGAAGCTTACCACCCCAGTGTCACTTCGCTTCCTATGGCTTCCTTATTTGAACTTGCAACTGTTTCATTTCTTGTACTACACCTTCTCTATGTTTGATATTCAACGTGTCACCATTCCGATTTTCACAACTCTTTACGTATTTTTCTTTCTTCTTCTTATCTTCATTCGAACATATATTAGCTGTTCTTATCAATCTGTTCAAGGCTCTTCTAAGTCGTCTTTACTTGCTATCAGGAGGGCTATGTATCCTGAAACTTAGCGCTCGTAAATTCTTCCTTGGTCGTTTATTCTCGATCTCACATTTTATTTCGTCTCGAGTACTACTTTTGCAGACACAGATTAAACAATCTACATCTACATCTACATACATACCCCGCAATCCACCATACGGTGCGTGGCGGAGGGTACCTCGTACCACAACTAGCATCTTCTCTCCCTCTTCCACTCCCAAACAGAACGAGGGAAATATGACTGCCTATTTGGCTCTGTAGTAGCCCTAATCTTTCTTATCTTATCTTTGTGGTCTTTCTGCGAAATGTAAGTTGGCGGCAGTAAAATTGTACTGCAGTCAGCCTCAAATGCTGGTTCTCTAAATTTCCTCAGTAGCGATTCACGAAAATAACGCCTCCTTTCCTGTAGAGACTCCCACCCGAGTACATGAAGCATTTCCGTAACACTCGCATGATAATCAAACTTACCAATAACAAATCTAGCAGCCCGCCTCTGAATTGCTTCTATGTCCTCCCTCAATCCGACCTGATAGGGATCCCAAACGCTCGAGCAGTACTCAAGACTAGGTCGTTTTAGTGTTTTATAAGCGGTCTCCTTTACAGATGAACCACATCTTCCCAAAATTCTACCAATGAACCGAAGACGACTATCCGCCTTCCCCACAACTGCCATTACATGTTTGTCCCACTTCATATCGCTCTGCAATAATACGCCCAAATATTTAATCGACGTGACTGTGTCAAGCGCTACACTACTAATGGAGTATTCAAACATTACGGGATTCTTTTTCCTATTCATCTGCATTAATTTACATTTACCTATATTTAGAGTTATCTGCCATTCTTTACACCAATCACAAATCCTGTCCAAGTCATCTTGTATCCTCCTACAGTCACTCAACGACGACACCTTCCCGTACACCACCGCATCATCAGCAAACAGCCGCACATTGCTATCCACCCTATCCAAAAGATCATTTATGTGGCGCTAAGTAGTAAACTTGGCTTCATATGAGTTTTCCTTCGTGGTTTTCTCACTTTTATTACTCCAACTTCGTTATTGTAGAATCAGTAAGTTGTACGTCTTTGTTTGTACTTTACAATCAATCATTTCAGGTTTCATATTGTCGTAAGCTTTTTTTAGACCCAGAAATGCCATAGAAATTTATCGATATTTCTTTATTTGCAGAACAGTTTGAGATATTGTACTACTGTTTTCATCCAGATCAATTGAAATAGTTCAAATGGCTCTGAGCACTATGGGACTTAACATCTGAGGTCATCAGTCCCCTCGAACTTAGAACTACTTAAACCTAACTAACCAAAGGACGTCATACACATCCATGCCCGAGGCAGGATTCGAACCTGCGACCAGATCAATTGAAAGAAAGTACTCAATACACTACGAGTATTCAGTTTTTACAACTATATTAATTACTGAGATATCGCTGTCAACTTCGCTTTTAAAGTGGAATTGTAGTAAATGCTGCTCTTAGTATCGTAGTTCCCCAAGAGAAGGATTCAGCGGCATTTTACGTTTCAAAATCCCATTAGCAGTTCCGGAGCAACTACAAAACTTAGAACTTATGATTTACCTGTTTTGAACATCAAAGTTATTGCTTTATTATGCAAAAGTTCGTAATTTCATACCCAAATAACGAAATACATCACGTCGTATAAAAGGAAAATAGAGTGTTGCACTGCCATGATACCGCCATGAAGGGTCACAGAGAATATGTAGCTTAGACTCAGTCTATATCATTTACTTGTGTCGAGTAGTGGCTACTTTGAAAAATAAATGTGTTTCACAAACCAAGAGAAACTAGATTTGAAACTGCTTTACGGCAGATAGAGAAGCTACACATAGAGAACAGTTGACTTGTACGCACCAGGGTATCCCGACAGGAATGATAACTCAGCGTATGTGTGAAAAATTGTTATTGGAAGAGCACCGCAATATTAAGCAGAGGCTAGGAGCAAGCCTGCAACGAGTGGAGCGAACGAAATAGACATTCTAGTACACTTTGCTCATAAGCCACTTGTTTTTTAGAATGAAACTGCGAGTGCGTCTGGAATAAGTCAGTCGAGCATTGTTCGCATTTTAGAAGCAAACCGCTTCCAGCCGTATCACGAGTCACTTCATCAGCAGATTCAAATGGTTCAAATGGCTGTGAGCACTATGGGACTCAACTGCTGAGGTCATTAGTCCCCTAGAACTTAGAACTAGTTAAACCTAACTAACCTAAGGATATCACAAACATCCAAGCCCGAGGCAAGATTCGAACCTGCGACCGTAGCGGTCTTGCGGTTCCAGACTGCAGCGCCTTTAACCGCACGGCCACTTCGGCCGGCTCAGCAGATTAACCAACAGGCCTGATGTAGACGCAAGGAAAAATGTAACACCAGAACAAAAGAGTCTTCCTTTAGAGAATTCTGTATACCGATGAAGCTACATTTACGAATCACTGAAATCTCAAGCAAGAGAAATGCATTAATGGGCCGCTTTGAATCCGTGTTAGCTGCGGCAGGTCGAAAATTAGAATTAGTGAAGAATGAACTTTTGGTGCGGGATTGTTGGAGACTACGTGATTGGTTTTTACTTCATCGAATGAACCTTTACGGTTAAAATGTTTGTACAATTTCTTACCGAAGTGCTACCGGCTGACCCAGAGGAAGTTCTACTTGATAGACGTAGATGTAAGTGGTATCAGCACAATGGATGGCCAGCTCTACTCGTTCGTGGCTAGGGTAGCGCTCCTTGAACCCTTTCGTGGTCGCTGGACAGAACGTGAAGGCATTATCTGTTGGCCTGTCCGATACCTTGATTTGGCGCCAGTGGACTTTTTTGCTCTGTGGTAAACTCAAAGATGATGTCTATGTACAACTCCCGATGACCCAACAGGAAGTAAAATGTCACATTGTTGCAGTATGTCCGAGGATATCGAAGGAATATCTTCCGTCTGTCCAGACGTCTTGGCACCAGCGACTGAAAATATGTATTGCAGTAGACGGTGACCATTTAGAGCACTTAATGCCATCAATAAATGTTTAAGCAAATGTTTATGACCACGTTATTCTGTGATTCCTTTTTGCTGCTATTAGTAACGCAACTGAGTATGATCACAAGCTCATCAAGCGAACTTATATTTTACCACTATTTATATTCCAGCTCCCTGTATTACAAATACATAAAAATTCTGGCGTTCACTTTTCTTTCAAGGCTCGGACAGAAATATAAGCACAAATGTTACTGTAGTTAAATCGTGAACCAACCTTGGTTGCCACGTCCTTCGCCTTCCGGATGTTGGATCGGTCCAACCACATGTAGCCAAGTGTGAGAAGTATCAGTTTTAGATTAAGTTTTTCTCCACAATGTCTCACTTTTATAAGTAGATTCTCTTATCTGCATCAATCTGGAATACCCCATTAACCTAAAGCGGCTGTTCTGTATAACAAGACGAACACCACAGGGTGATGGGGTACAGGGCTCTGATTAATAGGTCAGACGTCCATTCCAAACAGGAGGCGGCTACACGGACAGCGGGTGGCTGTGTGAAGTGGACTCAGCGGTATTTTAGGTTAGAGTGTCTCGGGAAAATACAAAACGGGCTTCACTCTCAAAGGATGCAGGTCAAACACAAGACGAAGGTAGAACTAGGAACAATCAGTAACAGAGTTGGAAAATGTAATACCTGTGATGGGAACGAACCAGTGCTCCAAACGGAAACAGAATGCACTGAAGTTGAAATCTTTATAGGTACTGAAAGCTGGCTAAAACGGAAGTGAGCTCAGACACAATTTTTACGAAGTACTTAATGGTGTTTATAAAGGATAAATGAAACATAGTTGGTTGTGGAGTGTTTGCAGCTGTAGAAGTAACTTATTCTGCAGTGAAACTGAAATAGAGAAATCCTCTTTGTTAGTATGAGTTCAGTTCATACTTGACAATCGGAATAAATTAATAATAGGTTCCTTTTACCAACCCCGTGATGAAGATGATACAGCTGCTAGTAGGTTAAAATAAAGATTATCAAGATTTATGTGACTTTGAACGTGATGTTGTAGTCGGCGCATGAGCGATGGGACACAGCACCCGAACGACCATTTTATGAGTGTACTGAATGTCAGGAATCTGCTAAAACATTAAATCTCCGACATCGCTGCCGCAGGAGAAAGATCCTGCAAGAACAGGACCAACGACGACTGAAGAGAATCGTTCAGCGTGACATACTGCAAAGTATCAGTGCTACGAAGTAACATCTGCTGCATAACAATGGTATAAAGCGCCTTCTGCCACGCAACGCCGGTGAGATGTACACTCTGAAACGCAAAAATGGTATGAAGCATCCTCTGCCTTGCAGCACCGATAGGAAGAATCCACTGCCTCCTGACATTGATACGAAGAACTCCCTGCCACGCAACATTGGAACAAAGAGTCCACTGCCACGCAGACATTGGAATGAGTCACCAACTGCCATGAAACGTCATTACTAAGCACCTTCTGCCACATAAAACTGGTAAAAAAACACCTTCCTCCACACAACATCAGTAACCAAAAACACTGTTAGAAAGCACCCTTTCCCACGCAACAATGGTACAAGGCATCTTTCACCCTCCACCGTGATCGAAGCACCCTCTGCCCTCCAACATCTGTATCAAGAGCCCTTTGCTGCAAAATTGGTTCAAACCTCTGAGTGTCACGTAAAACAGGTAAAAAGCACTGTATGCCACACAACATTGGTATGAAACCTCGGTACAAAGCACCCTCTGTTATGTAATATTAGTACGAAACACCCTCTGGTACGCGATAATGGTACTGAAGCACACTCCACCTTATAACATAGTAGAAAGCAGTCGCCGCCCCCCTCCCCTCCCTTCCCTCGAAATATCCGTACAAGTACTCTCTGCCAAGCAACTTCAGTATGGAATACCCTCTGCCACGCAACAGAAGTATGCAGAAAACTACGCTATGGAACATTAGAGTAATGCACTCTCTGCTGTGGAACATCACTATGATACTCCCACTGCCACACAGCGCTGGTATGCAGTCTCATCGCCATGCAATATTGGTTGGATGCACCCTCTGCCACGCAACATTGATATGAAGCAACCTTCGCACAGAAACAAGGTACAAATTACCCACTGCCACACAATTTCAATAGGAAGCACACAGTGCCCTGTAACATCGGTAAGAAGCACTCTCTGTCACCTAACATCGGTACAAAGCACTCTCCTCCATGCAACATTGATGTGGAGCACCCTTTGTCACGAAACATAGGTATGTCACACCTTCTGCTACACGACATTATTTCGAAGCAACCTGTGTCATAAAACATCACTATCAGACACCCTGTACCACGAAATTGGTAAGAAACACCTTTCGACACATACGAATAGCACTGGTATGAACCTCACGTTGGACTGTAACATTACGCCGAAGCGCTCTCTGTCGCATAAAATTGTATGACACATCTTCTACCATGCAGCATTTGTATGAATACCCTCTGTAATATGTCTACGAGGCACCCCCTCCCACCTGACGTTAGTACATAGCACTCTGGTCCGTGCAACCTTGGTAAGGAGGACCCTCTGCCACACAACAACGTTTTCCAGCGCTATCTGTCATGAAATATCAGTATGAAGCACCCTCTACCACTAAAATTCACTGCAAACCATCATCTGCCACATAAAATCAGTTATACACGCCCTCCACAAGTACCATAGTTATGAGGCATCCTCTGCAGTATAACATCGTTACGAAGCCCTATCTGCAGCACATCTCCACCATCTAACATCTGTAAGATGCATCCTCAGCCATGTAACATTGGTGACAAGTACACTTTCCTATGAAGCATTGGTACGAAGCCGTCTCTACCGTGCAACATTGGTACGAAGGCCCTTCACTTGCAATATTATACGAAGTACCCCACGCCACACAACATTAGTACGAAGCTCCCTTTGCCACGTAACGCTGCCTGACAGCTTCACCAGGCCTTACGAACTACAGCATGTCCAAGGAGCTCTGCTACTTTTCGTAAGATGGTTGGCAACGGTATAGTTTTCACAGTGGCGAGAGATGATAGCTCATCAGCCAACTTTCAAGAAATATCTATAAATTATATGCACAAACATTCCTCGTAAATGAGTCTACCTATTAGTGAAACCTGTATCAAAATCCCTACAGTAGTCCTTGAGATCAAAACTGAATATACTGACATAATTATGCCAGGGGACTTCAGTTGATGTAAGCGCAGATAGGCAGACGGATTCATACACTAACTGAGTACTAGGCGTTGCCCAGGTATCTATTTATTCAAGTCTCCTATCAGTTCATCTCCTCTTTACCTCTCTCTCTGTCCAGTTCCTTCTTCCCTCTATGTGTGCCCATCACCTCGTCTCCCACACATATATGAACATCACCCTCATCGCAATAGAAGATTGGTGGTTCTTACCACCATATCGCTTGTTTCCAGACAATAAGGGATATGTGTAGCAAGTTTGGTTGAAAGTGGTTTAGGAAGAGATGTGGAACGTACATACAGCCATACATTTTTATTGTATGGATGCAATACTGTCTACAATCGTGGATCCCGACAGCAAAAAAAGTATACTCTACGAATCATTTGCAACAAGACTCCAGGTGACAAGGAAGTGCTGATGGTGTTGTGTTTGACTGAGTTAAGAAGAGTTTAGTGTGACTCCATCAATCAGAAAGTGCTACTACACTCGTAAGGTAACATCCTATTGTCAGAACAACAAGCCACCATAAATCCTGCTTATGGATGGATGGAGATAATGCGAACGTCCGAAATAAAAACTGTCGCTCAAGTTAAAAGATCAACTATAGCGAAGTTTAAAGGAAAGATGCGTTCACTCGAATGGCGTGGCTTTCAAAACACCAGGAAGAGCACTCCTTAACCATAGAAACACACTACGACGAAGAACAAGTCGGTAGAGGAGAGGGTGCGGAGTCTAACGTGTCTTAGAAAATGACGATATTCGAGACAAAGAACTGGATAAAATTTTGGAAAGGTGAGGGTGATAAAGTTGTTGATTACACTTCCCCGTATTCAGAGTAGCTGTGGAAATAAAGAAAAGTATACTGGTGTTGCATAGGTAGATGCATTCTTAGAGACTAGAAGGGAAATTATACAACAAAGTAATTAGAAACGTAATACATATGGCCTGCAAAAGGATTTGAACCGATTTTTATAACTGACACAGTGTCACCATTATTGGCCTGTTTGGCGACTGGAGCAACCTTAACGGTGGTGAAAATGAACAATGTAACTCATCGGCTGGATCTAACCTCATTTACATTAGTTAAACAGATTTTTTATTAAATTCTGGTGCAGTTGCTGCAAACTATGCGCTCACTGAAGCTAGATAGAGAAGCGATATGCAGCAGCATTTTACTTCATTGGTATGTTGCAGAAAGTCCTTCACTGATGTTAAATGTTCAGTTTTCCGTATGTGAAAATCATCGGCAAGATCTTTAAGTATACCATGAACTGATTTTTTTCACGATTCATTAATAACTTAGCAAGCTGATGGATTTGGGACGAAGTAAATTTTTTGTATTTCATAACTTCATTTTAGATTTGGAAATAAGAAAAGATTTAGGTTCGCCATATTTTACTGTGTCATTTACAGTCTCGTTTTCCATTTGCACCTCGAATAAAGATTTCAAAATCAAGGGAGGACGTCTACGCCTACATCTACGTATATACTCACATGACAATGTACAGTAATTCGTGTGATATGATTTGTTCCTATTTTAGCAGTTTCCTAGTATACTTCATCTGAGTTTGAGCGAGGGAAAAATGAATTAGTATATGACCCGCTACATGCCTTGAAACCTCTCTTCGTATTATAATGCCTCACTGTGAGACAAGCGATGGGTGCAGTAGAAATGTTGCAGAGTTCCCTCGAATATCATTTGTCTAAAATTAGCAACCCGTGAAAATAAGATCACCTTTCTTCGGCATATGCTCGCTTAACCTCCCTTTCGTATTTACGCATGGGCTTGACGCAAAAGGTGCAATTACAGCAGCAGGCCTTTGAATACGTGCTGTGTGATGCCGTCATCATTTCCAACGCTGGAGCATTAGGCCTGTTCCAGAGAGGGTGACAGTTGTCTTCTAGGTGATTTCCATGAGAAATTTCCTACTACTAGTTTCAATTATCTGTAGCGTTAGTCTTAACTCTGCGGCAAGTTGCACATGTATACCACTGATCATACAAACAGACACAATGTCCTGTTTCTTTACTATCGATAATATTCTGCATTGAAGCTGGTATAGGAAGAGCGATAATCAGTATTAGTACATCGAATGGAAATACAATCTCCGTCGTAATAGATTCTTGTACAACAACGCAGCGATGATTATGTCTTGTAGACAACAGAAACGATAGAGAGTAATCAGAAATCGTTGCTGACGCTATCTGGTAAAATATTTATGTTTAGTGAGCACATTAGCGATGCTGTAATGCTTTCTTAAGTTTAACCCGAAGTTATTATCGTTTCTCTTTGAGCTGGCCGGAGTGGCCGATCGGTTCTAGTCGCTACAGTCTGGAACCGCGAGACCGCTACGGTCGCAGGTTCGAATCCTGCCTCGGGCATGGGTGTGTGTGATGTCCTTAGGTTGGTTAGGTTTAAGTAGTTCTACATTCTAGGGGACCGATGATCTCAGAAGTTAAGTCCCATAGTGCTCAGTGCCATTTGAACCATTTTTTTTCTCTTTGACACTTTACGTACATTATAATGTACTAGGTTCACGAAACGCCTTCGCGACAATCTCATACGTATGCAGGGTCACTTTGCTAAATGGGAACAAACTGCATAAAATGATCCCTGGGAGAAATGGAGCAAAAAATATCGTACTGACGTATGGCCAGAAATGCGTTCCGAGGGAGTTACACCCACTTCGCGGAATATCAAACCGATATCAGCACCAGTCGGGTGGTCCATCAGCATGAGGTAGGTCAGACGTCCGTTTGGAATATTCTCCGCGGAAACTGTCACTATTCCTGTAATTTACTGCGCGTCCAGACCTTATTACATACGGACTAGCGTCCGAGCCCACGGTTTTGTAGCTGGTACATCGAAGAGGCCACCACGGCCCTGGGATTCCTGTCATCCATCATATTCACAGATGAGGCTACGTTTAAGAGGTGTGGCATCTTCAGCCTTCACAAAAGCCACATGTGGGCTACAGAGAATCTCCATGGTACGGTGTCAGCGAATCGTCAGCATTGGTAAAGTCTCAGTGTATAAAACTTTGTGTTCTGTCTTACGGCAGGTCTTGTCATGGGGGAGCCTCGTCCGAGAGGTCCACCGCATGAGCGCCTAGGGAAGAGATTCCAGTAGTGGTTTCCCGTTGCCTTCCACTGATGATGATGAAATGATAATGAGGACAACACAACACCCAATCCCTGAGAGGAGAAAAATCTCCGACCAAGCCGGGAATCGAACCCGGGCCTCTTGGCGTGACAGACCTCCGCGCTAACCACTTAGATACCGGGGTGGACAGTCTCAGTGTATGGGCAGGGATTATTGGCTACTACCTGCAGACTTTGTATCTGAAACACTAGCACACTCAGAACATTTCAACTTGCCTCTGTGTTCTCATATGCGCTCTCAGTTATTACAATCTACACTGCCAATAACGTTCATCTCTACCTTCTTGTGGGTGTAACACAATTGGAACGTATTTGCAGTCGTGACGTTGCAGGACGCCATGGTTTTGCGTCGTTGGAAAGGAAGGTCGTAGCTTTTGAACGAAACACAAAACTTACGCGCCGCTATGGTAGACAATTAAGGGGTTCCAAAAAAGGAATCTTTCAATTCTGTTGCATAGTGTAGTTCTCTGTCGCGAATACATCATTGTCTAAGAGACGCTAGGCTCCGCAACTCTTCATCTACCAACTTGTTCTTTGTCATAGTTTTATATCCAGAGTTTGGTCTGCTCCAGCAAGAGATATGGTAGCAATCAGTTTCTTGTCATTAGACTGTGCAGAATGTTTAGTATTAAATGCGAAACGTTTCCGCAGTGGCATGTAATGTAGGTAATACATCGTTCAGATGAGATGTTAAGCTCGGTTGATCCTCTTCGTACTGTTCGACAGCAGTAGGACAAGTGCCTGTCCCAGGTTTCCTCAATTTCTTTCCATACTCGCATACAAGAGCAAAACGGAGAAACAGAACATTTAGTAAACTTCTATTTTGGTAGCAGCAAGAACCTGGCCTCCAATCACGAGACGCTTTGCTACCTTTATAGGAGAATTATTTCCTTGGCCGGAATAGAAGCAAGTTACAAATACACTGAAGCTCCAAACAAACTGGTATAGGCATGCGTATTCAAATACAGGGATGCCTTTGGACGTGCTGTTCACCCCCTCGTACCCCCTCGTACTGTTACGATTTTATGGACAGCCCTACAGGATTCATGGTGCCAATTCTCTCCAGCAGAACGTCAGACATTGGTCGAGTTCATGCCACGTCGTACTGCGGCCCTTCTGTGTGCTTGTGGGGCCCTAATCCATATTAGGCAGGCCCTAATCCATATTAGGCAGGTGTACCAATTTATTTGGCTCCTCAGCGTTTTTGGTTCTGTAAGGGGCGTCAGCTGTCTCAAGATAGTAATCTATTATTATTACAGAGCTTTATACTCGTTAGCTGTTGTCAGTTTACACTAATTGTTCAAAACACTACGAGAACCCGATGAATACCGGTTGCTCCAACTCTGGCACACAAAATAGCTGAAGTATTTGTATGTATCAGTTACATAAAAACTTGACAGCTTACATCAAGTATATGTGTGCCAACCTGGAACATTTGTAGTAAATTGTGAGGCAGTGGTTACTACGGTATCTAAGGTATCTTCGTCAACCAAACAAGGCGCGCAGCTGAGAACTGCAAGACGTGAGATTTAAACATCCCGCCAGTGCTCCATCGCTAGCCGTCTCCAATGGATGACGTCACGAACTCCATTGGATCGTGTCGTCGCATCACTCACTGCATTCACTTGTTCGGGGGCAAGTGTTTTTGAGACGTCGCACACCGAGTTTCGTGCCAGATTTTGGAAGACCGTCAGTGAAAATAGCCGGTACTATGTTATTAATCTTTGCAGTTAGCCAGTGATTGTACCTTATAATCTCTATCAAGTTCAGTAGTTTGTGTAAAGATAATTTAGCTATGAATTATCACAGACCATTTATGGACTCCTAGTTTTCATATGCACATATTGTAAGGAAATTGTATTCATTCCTTAGATGTCCGATGTGCTGAACTATCTAGTGAACAACGCACATAACAGTTACTAAGCTGTGAACTAGCGTTGCTGACATTCCATATGTACTACATAGTTTTGAAAACCACTAAATTCTGTGGCCTGAACATAAAATTTAATTCTTGTTCATATACTTAAAGCACTTTTTTCTTACAATTCTGTGACTCTGGCTGACATAGATTTTTAGCTACTGTAAAATACGATTAAGTAAGCGTTCTATAACTTGATAGATATACACAGATCAAAAAAAGTTTTGCATCGCCTCGGTTCCGAGAGTTCTGGGACCTGTAGAGAAAACTGGAATAAAGATCAACATAAACATCATTACCGCCATTTTTATTGTTCATGAAAACCACACATTGCATGTTGTACCAACCATACAACGAGAACTTCAGAGGTGGTGGTCCAGATTGCTGTACACATCGGTACCTCTAATACCCAGTAGCACGTCCTCTTGCATTGACGCATGCGGGTATTCATAATGGGATACTGTCCACAAGTTCATCGACGCCAAGATTGTTCCACTCCTCAACGGCGATTCGACGTAGATCCCTCCGAGTGGTTGGTGGATCACGTTGTCCATATACAGCTCTTTTCAATCTATCCCAGGCATGTTCGATAAGGTTCATATCTGGAGAACATGCTGGCCACTCTAGTCGAGCGATGACGTTATCCTGAAGGAAGTCATTCACAAGATGTGCACGATGGGGACGCGAATTGTCGTCCATGAAGACGAATGCCTCACCAATATGCTGCCGATATGGTTGCACTATCGGTCGGAGGATGGCATTCATATATCGTACACCCGCTATGGCGCCTTCCATGACCATCAGCGCCGTACGTCTTACCCACATAATGCCACACCAAAACATCAGGGAACCTCCACCTTGCTGCACTCTTTGGATACTGCTTTTAAGGCGTTCAGCCGGACCGGGTTGCCTCCAAACACGTCTCCGATGATGGTCTGGTTGAGGGCATATGCGACACTCAACAATGAAGAGAACATGATGCCAAGCCTGAACGGTCCATTCGGCATGTTGTTGACCCATCTGTACCGCGCTGCATGGTGTCGTGATTGCAATGATGGACCTCGCCATGGACGTCGGGAGTGAAGTTTCGCATTATGCAGCCTACTGCGCACAGTTTGAGTCGTAGCACGACGTCGTGTGGCTGCACGAAAGGTATTATTGAACATGGTGGCGTCGCTGTCAGGGTTCCTCCGAGCCATTATCCGTAGGCAGCGGTCATCCACTGCAGTAGGAGCCCTTGGGTGGGATGAGCGAGACATGTCATCGACAGTTCCTGTCTCTCTGTATCTCCTCCATGTCCGATCAACATCGCTTTGGTTCACTCCGAGACGCCAGGACACCTCCCTTGTTGAGAGCCCTTCCTGGTTCAAAATAACAATGCGGACGCGATCGAACCGCGGTATTGACCCTCTAGGCATGGTTGAACTACAGACAACACGAGCCGTGTACCTCCATCCTGATGGAATGACTGGAACTGATTGGCTGTCGGACCCCCTCCGTCTATTAGGCACTGTTCATACATGGTTGTTTACAGCTTTGGGCGGGTTTTGTGGCATTTATGAACAGTCAAAGGGGCTGTGTCTGTGAAACAATATCCACAGTCAACCTCTATCTTCAGGAGTCCTGGGAACTGGGATGACGAAAAACGTTCTTCGATGTGTATTGTTTACGACTTATTAACACTAACATATAATAAGATAATATTATGGATGTAAACCTATCATATGTACTTTCATTTTACATCTGTCAACCTATTAGGACTATTAAGAACTGCATACCTAGATAGATAAATACAAATAGAAGCAAAACAGTTAGTAGAACATACGACACTTCTCTGTATTAGAAAATTAACCCCCCTACGTAAATACCTGCTTACTACTGTTATTTAACAATCTGTTCGTTGTAAAATTTTATATTGTAGTTGTTTCGTAGGAATCACCATCCACCTCTTCTCTAAACAAGTTTCTGAAAATATGTTTTGTTATACCGATAATGTTTACATATATTACAATGTTGGTTTTTAGAAAAGCGTTGTGGTAACATTTTGCTGGGGCTGTTATTAACGGCTTCGCAAAGATAGTAAGTGATAACTGATCGTCATTTAGTGAGCACGCAGACAAAGCAGATCAGCTCTGTCTGTATGCTCATTATATGACGATCACTTGCTATCCAGTAGGTCATTGATTGTTATGTTAGAGCATCTAGTATTCTGCTAAATGTGCAAAGTTAAGAAGAGCCCACAGTTTAAATGTGGTTTTCTTTGTCAGTAATTGTATTGACATGTGAATAATATTAGTATTCTTTCATACCGAAAAGAAGAAGTTATATCACTGAAACCGGTAGTAATAATAGAAACATATTAATACAGCATTCATTTTTAAAGGAAAAATTTTCTTTTTTTTATTCTTTTATCCTTTCTATAAACAACAATGAAGTGCCTCTTTTCTAGTCACGCTTAATGATCCGCGAGAGATCCTCGATACAAATGAGCTATAAAGGGGGATAATTTAAGACTATGAAGCAAATGGCACAACATTCACTTTATTAAAACATCTCTATTAATAAACGTTAACCCGGTGCACGGTACACGACTCCAGTTGCAGATTGTCTTCGCAATGGCTTTCACGGACAAAAGAAAATTTATTTCCAATATTTCATACAATTATTGACCAGAATGAAAAATTTAAAATGTTGTCATAATATACTCAGTAAGAGGTATAATATAATGTGAAAGTTTCAGCAAAATAAGACAACTATTTCAGTTGGAAATTGTGTATATGTCTAGATACAGCGCAAATCAGAGTGCGCAAATTACACCGGCCCACGTTCATATAGTATTTGCAAATGAGAGCTCTTAGCAAGTCCTCCCAACAAACTATACTCACAATTTCAAACCTTTATGAACTTTTTATCACTGAAATTCTTCACAAAATGACGAAAAGAAAAAAGTTCCTCTATTACTATGTATTCGCTGTTTATGCAGTAAAACTTCACCATAATGCATGACGGTTTAATCTATGATTTCTTTGACATTAACTCTATTCATAACACATTTTGGAGACGGTATCCACGTATAGCACTGAATGTATCCGTAAAGTTACATCATTGTATGATACATATTTCAGGAGATAACGACGTCCTGAAGGGTAAAATGAGTGAAAAACTCGATTTTTCTTAAAGTGGGTCGCAAAATTACCCAGACTATACTCATTTAGCGTTCAATTATGTGAGAACTTAGCAAGTAATAAAAAAAAAATTTTGACATGATTTCAAACGTTTTCAGAACTTTATCTCGCTTACATGCTCAACGTCAAGTATTTAATATATTAACTCATCTCTAAAGTAAACACAGGTTTGCCGCGCGCGATTAGCCGAGCGGTCTTAGGCGCTGCAGTCTTGGACTGTGCTGCTGGTCCCGGCGGAGGTTCGAGTCCTCCCTCGGGCATGGGTGTGTGTGTTAGTCCTTATGATATAATGGCTCTGAGCACTATGGGACTCAACTTCTGAGGTCATCAGTCCCCTAGAACTTAGAACTACTTAAACCTAACTAACCTAAGGACATCACACACATCCATGCCCGAGGCAGGATTCGAACCTGCGACCGTAGCGGTCTCGCGATTCCAGACTGTAGCGCCTAGAACCGCTCGGCCACTCCGGCCGGCGTCCTTAGGATAATTTAGGTTAAGTAGTACGTAAGCTTAGGGACTGATGACCTTAGCAGTTAATTCCCATAAGATTTCACACACATTTGAACATTTTTAATCACAGGTTTGGAGCTGTTTTACACATGGGAATCCGATTGCTTAAAGAATCAGGAATTTTGGGTTTACTGGTACACTATAATTCTTCCTGTTCCACTCACAGATGAAACGTGGAAAAAATGACTGCTTGTATATCTCTATGAGTGCTGTTATATGCCTCATTTTATCTGTTCAGTCTCTACGGGATGGATACGTAGGTGCGCAGAATATTCGTAATGTCTTCTCTGGAAGACAGTTCCTTAAGATCTCTAAGAAGGTTCTTACGAGATGTGCGGCGCCTTTCTTAGAATGTCTGCCAGATAATATTTCTCAACATTTCTGCAATATTCCGTCTCCAATCAGACAAGTCTGGGCCCATTCACACCGTCCTTTTCTTTTCTTATTTGGGTATACTCGTTGTCCTCTGGTTGTAAGACCTGATGTAAGTCCCATGCACTTTAGCTATATTCAGTTGTGGCCCGTTGAACTGTTTTGCATGCAATTGATCATTTTTATATACAAAATGCATTTCCCAGTGTCCGACTGATGACTTCCAACCTATTATTTGAATTATCTCCTTACGAGAATCACATTCACATTTGCGAATGTCTAAACTTTGGCTGCAGTATGAATTGATGACAATAAAAAATTTGTGTCGGGCTGGGATTCGAACCCGTATCTTCTGCTTGACTCGAGCGGCCGCCTTTAATGCCACCGCCTATTGATATTGATCTCATTATGTTCGTTAGTATTCGTTGCACTTGTCTGCGGCGGACATACCATGAAACCCGTTCAAGTTCATCGTTGATCCATTCACCCAGGTTTTTTTTTACTATAGAGGTTGGCTAACCCTCTGACCGAACAAGCTGAGCTACCTTGTCGGCGTCCGCCTCGGCCTCCCGATCATGCTGCCCAGACTGACCCTAATTTCCATATGTCACCACTTTCGTCTACATCCTATTATTCGGACAGGAAGAGGCGTATGGTTAAAATCGAAGGGCAGTTATTCAGCATGAAATACTAAAGCAGCGCCTGTGTTGCTTTAATGTATTATGCAACGTCTTTCAGACATTCATGCATATCTGAAGGACACTGTAATGTACATCAGAACAACGGATGCACTGCTGTTTAGTATGAATTATTTATATCATTAAACTGTTGGAAAGACTGGTAATTTTAAAAACATTGCATAATGTGTGACAAACAAACACAGCATGCAGTGAAAACCACTACATCCAAATCGTCTGCGCCAGCAGGGTCGTACCATAAATGTTTCCATGTTATCCTACCACAAATTAAAATGTGCGAGTCACACTCGAATAAATTGTTTCTTCTTTTTCTTCGTAGATCTTGAAGATTCCTTCTGGGTGAGGTAGAGCGATGGTAAGACACAGGACACGTACTCGAGATTTCAAATCCATCTCGTCCAACCTGGGCTAAAATTTCAGTGATTTGCTTAAATCGCAGAACGCAAAAGCTGGGATAGTTTCTTTCGAGAGCAGGACTGTTCCCTTACCCATCTCAATATTTTCCCAGTCCAGGTATCAACTTTTCTCTCTCATTTTGGTTAACACTGTTTTATCAGTATCTGCATATGAAAACTAAACCAAAGACCAAAGGAACAACAAAGTGTAGAGTTCTTTCAGGATACTCGTCAACATTATTTTCTTTTCCTCCACTTACGCATAATTTGGGGCCACAATATTTACAGATTCTATAAACTATTGAAATGTGGTGCTACAGAAGAATGCTGAAGACGAGATGGGTAGATCATGTAACTAATGAGGAGGTACTGAATAGCAATATGGAGAAAGGAAATTCGTGATCCAACTTGACTAAAATCAAGGATCGGTTGATAGAACACTTTCTTAGACATCGATGGGCCACCAGTTTAGTGCTGAAGAGAAGTGCGGGTAGTAAAAATTGAAGGGGTGAATACAGCAAGCGGGTTCAAGAGGAAGTCGGTTGCTGTTGTTTCTCGGAGATGAACAGCCTTTCAAAGAGGAGAGTAGCACTGAAACTTGCCTCAACCCAGTCTTCGAACTGAAGATCACAACAATAACAATAACAACAACAACAACAACGACTACTTAGTTGCCAGGAATAAAAGCCTAAAATTAAAAAAAAGCAGTACCTGAAATTTTTTAAATTATTATACAAATATTGAATAACAAGTATCTGCTTTAGTTTATGTGATTTTGAGTAGTATTTGTTCTTGCTGTGTGTGTGTTCAGGATGGTCAACATCGTGATTACCAGCGCTCTTACAAATAGTTTATGACATGAATGTGGTTAAAACATATAAAATACACACAGTCCTAACGCTAGATAAGATCTCATTTTCTATCTCCCCACTCTTTCTCACATTAGCAGACATAGTTTCTCTCAAGCGCACCAAACTGTAAACTATTGAGACAGGCTGTCTTAAGGGATACTGCCAGACCAAATAAGACACGAAAAAGCGAGCCTGGAAATGGTGGCTGGCTGGTAACTTGCATAATAACTGCGTGAGACAACAAACGTCTGCACACGCTATTATCTACTGCCTAGTAGGTTGGTTAAATGTCAGACACAACAAAAAATCTGGAAAAAGGTGCCACATTCATTCCCTGTTACCGTAAATTAAGAGTATTTCTGTTAATAACTGGGATTTTGACCTCTTTTTATAATATAAAGTACACTTATTTGAAAAGTGGTGAACTGTAATCAGTATGTCACAAGCATAACGGACTGGAAAGTCTTCCCGTCTGAGAGGGAAGCTGTGCGTCATGGGACATTATACTACTAGCAGACGTCTTCAGCAGAAATCGTCACGTCTAACTGCTCGGCAGGAGGTGCTCCAGGTTCTTATTGTCTCTTTTATAGACCGCAGCTCAATATACATCACGACAAGTCACTCTTTTTCCCATAGAGGCATTACGAAAATCCTAAGCAACGTCAATAGGGCTCACAGAGGTATAGCACGTTTGATTACATTTGGTAGGGTATATGCCAAGAGGCTGCTGTACTGGATACCTCATTCCCACGAATTCACACGTCTTTTACTGCTCAAGAGGATGTCACCAAGTTGGCCTGTCTTTGCAACTGGGAAAGGGCGTCCTAGGTATTCTGGACTGTTTTATTTGGTAAATACATATGCTGCCTCAGAAGCAGTGTGGAAATCGGGGCAGATAAGGAATTTCAACACCTATTCACATTTAACCTTATCCACAGAAATCAGAATTATAGAGAGTTCAGCATGAATCATGGTGCTCATTTCAAATGTAAACTCTGTGAACGAAATCATAGTTTTGAGTGAGCAGCTTGTAGCACTTCGCAAGTCTAATGGTATTCTGGGCTTCATAGATAACCTGGATCATGATCAGCTCCATCATTGCCTCTGTATTATTCCAAATTGTTTGATGAATGCGAATTTCATCTCATCAGCTGCAGTGGGTATAGATGTTTCATCCCGCTGACATATGAAAATTTGTGCCGGACAAGACTGGAACGCGTATTTCCCGCTTATCGCGAGTGGTAACTTTAGCCAATTTAGTTATCTAAGAACGCTTCCCGACCCAACCCAAATCTCGATATGTCACTATCCACGTCCTTATATTGTTGTCTTATGTTCGTCGCAATTTAAGTTCTCAGCATTACTTGCTGATTTCTGCTTAGAGAGTGACACCACCAATAGGAATCGTGAACATTTTTATCGTCGTATGCCCCGCCTCGCATTTTGTGGATAATTTTATATGTTTGTGCATACAGCTACTGATCGTAGAATCGTATGTGAATTTTATACGACGAGACGGGGCATAAAAAGATGAAAATGGCCTCGATTCCTTGTAGTGGTCTACTTCTCTCCAAGCGGGAATCAAGTAATATTGCAAGCTTAAAGGGAGATATTACATAAGACTGCGATGTAGGACGTGGACTTTGACATATGGAGGTTTAGGTTAGGTCGGAAAGCGTGCACGGACAGACGAAGTTGTAAAGTGGGCCCTGGCAATAAGGGGGAAATCCGGGTTGGAGTCTCTGTCCAGAGCAAATTTTCGTATGCCTCAACTGGGTAATAAATCTCTACCCATTGAGGCTGATGTCATGAGATTCTCATCCAGCAAATAATTTGGAACAATATTTCATACATTTCGGGAAGCATCATCCCCCTCTAGCTCTTCCCATTCAAACACTTCATATGTCAAATGCTTTAACCGCACTTTTTCGCTTATATACAGTAAGCAAATCAGTTTATTATTAAATAAGAAGACCTGGATCCACGCAGAGCCTTTAAAACCAGAAACAGTGTAACTTAGCTTTAGCTCAGGTGAACTGAAAACAGAAATACCACGATTAAAATCAATACATACCGTTTCTTTTAGGGAAGATTTTATAACCTTTTCTAGCAGACCATTCTTCCAATCTCTTAAAGCTAGATTGTAATTGATCAGTGCATATTTGGGGGCTAGAAGCAGTAACAAACCAAGATTATGGGTTTTATAAATCAAACTAAGCTTAAGGTATCATCACGAGTTTACCGAAAATTTATGATTCCATCTCGTTCTTTGACCATTTTTATTCTGGTCGAGGTGATACAGTACGAAATTGATGGTCCTTATATAACGACGCAACACTCCTAAGCATTTGTGAAACTGTACACTTTTTCAGATTTGTTTATAATATCATTACACATTTTTGCGAAGTATTATGTGAATGAATTGCAGTACAAAAACATGGTCATCCTATAGGTTTCAATATGCAGGTGTCTTGAGTGAATTGGAAAGCTCTAAATAACGTACAAACTTTTTTTTCTTTCTAGCAGTGTAAAGTCTCGGTCTAAGCTAGCTTTGCGATGTGGCATATCTTAAAATTTTACAGTTTTCTTTTATAACTGCATGAAACTGTTTTTATTACTGCTGTTATTCTCAGATTTTTGTATATATGAAAAAAGACAAAAGTTTACCTCTATTATTACTGTTTGTAAAACTGGATATTGTAGTAATCTCCAATTTGAACAAATGACATCTAGAACATTCTGGAAAAATGTCATCAGTTATATACAGGGTGTCTCAGAAATCTTACGACAGACTTCGAGGGGTTGTAGAGGGTATCTTGAGGAACAAATCGAGGATTGGAACCCGTATTCAGAAACGTCATCCAACGATGCTACAGAGCATCGAAGCTACAGCCGCTGGCGCCTGCCACTAGGCCACCCCTGTAGCACGAAACGTGACTTTGTACGCTGTGCGGACCGCAGGCGGAACTTCTCGCGCACGTGTTATTTAGTGATCGCGACTGATTTGCCACAATCGCCAGCGGAAGAGATGGAGATAGCTGCTGTGTAGAAAGGCATTGATTTGTATGAATGAGATGCTCTGTTGCCGTGGTGGACGACGGTTTCAGACATGGGTTTCCAACTGCTGATTATTTTTCTCCTGTGTACTGAACAGCATAGGAGAGTTTTGAGAGTTCCAGAAGAAAAATAAACTGTGAATGGAAATCTATGTCTGAAACCGTCAACCAACGAGACAACAGAGAATCGCATTTGTAGGACACAATGCCTTCCTCAGCAACAGCTAACTCCATCCTCCCCACAGGAGTTCCTGACAATCAGTCGCGATTACTGAATAACAAACAACACTGTGAGCCGTTCCACCTACGGTCCGTCAGCGTACAAAGTCCCGTTTGCTGGCAAAGGGCAGGCACCGGCGCCTATAATTTCGACGCTCTGCAGCGTTGTTGGATGACGTTTCTGGACACGGGTTCCTATCGTCGATTTATTTCTCAAGACACTTTCTACAACCTCTCGAAATTTGTCGCAACATTTCTGAGAAACCCCGCAGAGGTGAATACACACCAAATCAGTTAGTCTGCATTTAGTCTGTGATCAGGCTACCAGAAGTCGTTAGTCAGGCTGTGATCTATAAGGACCACTACTGAGCATATAGAATGTCTTTGTTTTCAGAAAGCTTATGTGCAATTCGCTCTCTGGACAATAAACGACTTTGGACCATATCATCTCCTGGTAAAACAACAAGCACTGCATTCTTATAACGAAAAGATGAATATATACACTACTGGCCATTAAAATTGCTACACCAAGAAGAAATGCAGATGATAAACGGGTATTCATTGGAAAAATATATTATACTAGAACTGACATGTGATTACATTTTCACGCAATTTGAGTGCATATATCCTGAGAAATCAGTACCCAGAACAACCACCTCTGGCCCTAACAACGGTCTTGATACGCCTGGGCATTGAGTCAAACAGAGCTCCTATGGCGTGTACAGCTACAGCTACAGCTGCCCATGCAGCCCCAACACGGTACCACAGTTCATCAAGAGTAGTGACTGGCGTATTGTGACTAGGCAGTTGCTCGGCCACCATTGACCAGACGTTTTAAATTGGTGAGAGATCTGGAGAATGTGCTGGCCAGGACAGCAGTCGAACATTTTCTGTATCCGGAAAGGCCCGTACAGGACCTGCAACATGCGGTCGTGCATTATCCTGCTGAAATGTAGGGTTTCGCAGGGATCGAATGAAGGGTAGAGGTACGGGTCGTAACACATCTGAAATGTAACGTCCACTGTTCAAAGTGCCGTCAGTGCGAATAAGAGGTGACCGAGACGTGTAACCAATGGCACCCTATACCATCACGCCGGGTGTACGCCAGTATGGCGATGAAGAATACGCGCTTCCAATGTGCGTTCACCGCAATGTCACCAAACACGGATGCGACCATCATGATGCTGTAAACAGAACCTGGATTCGTCCGAAAAAATGACGTTTTGCGATTCGTGCACCCAGGTTCGTCGTTGAGTACACCATCGCAGGCGCTCCTGTCTGTGATGCAGCGTCAAGTGTAACCGCAGCCATGGTCTCCGAGCTGATAGTCCATGCTACTGCAAACGTCGTCTAACTGTTCGTGCAGGTGGTTGTTGTCTTGCAAACGTCCCCGTCTGTTGACTCGGGGATCGAGACGTATCTGAACGATCCGTTACAGCCATGCCGATAAGATGCCTGTCATATCGACTGCTAGTGATACGTGGCCGTTGGGATCCAGCACGGCGCTCCGTATTACCCTCCTGAACCCATCGATTCTATATTCTGCTAACAGTCATTGGATCTTGACTAACGTGAGCAGCGAAGTCGCGATACGATAAACCGCAATCGCGGTAGGCTACAATCCGACCATTATCAAAGTCGGAAACGTGATGGTACGCATTTCTCCTCCTTACACGCGGCATCACAGTAACGTTTCACCAGGCAACGCCGGTCAACTGCTGTTTGTGTATGAGAAATCGGCTGGAAACTTTCCTCATGTCAGCACGTTGTAAGTATCGCCACTGGTGCCAACCTTGTGTGAATGCTCTGTAAAGCTAATCATTTGCATATCACAGCATCTTCTTATTCCTGTCGGTTAAATTTCGCGTCCATAGCACGTCATCTTCGTAGTATAGCAATTTTAATGGCCAGTAGTGTATTATATAACTACGATAGTCATCAAATTTTAGTGTTGAAAGTACATACTTTCCATTTCATCTAAATGAACTAAAGTAGCTATCATACGCGCTAAAAGTACATAATTTTTATCAAAAGCTGCTTAAACTTTTTTTTAAAATTTGGGAAGTGGAGCAGATTATGGAGACGTTGTCCACAAATAAGGAGAGGTTTTCAAGACTCCTTGATACCGACGATTTACGCTTAAAAGGCTCTTCTGAGAGATACCGTTAATTCCAAGAAAATAGTGGGAGAGTATTTCTGACTCGATATCTAAAACTACGTTTTTTAAAGTAGGACCGCAGAAAAATGGGGACAGATAAACAAATCCCATTTGTGCATCTGATAGAAGATTTTGTGTCTCCACGTAGTGTCGTATCCCTTTTAAGTGTAGAAATGATTGTTATTGAGTGATGTTAATGTAGGGATGCCTCTTGTTTGGCCGTCTGGGTTACTCTGTCAAGAGTAAGACTATGCTTTATGAATCCACACTGGAGACGACTTATAAAGTTTCTAGAAACCAAACAAGATGTGAGTTGAACATCCATTGTCTTTTCTGTATAGCTGATAAGAGCGACACTACGTTAGGAGATAGGAAGTGCTCTGTTCTTCCCTGGTTTAAGAGGCAGAACCATTATTAATTTCCTCCACGGGTCGGGCTTTTGCCTTTCGATGTGTATCCGTATTTTTGCTGAATGAGTAACAGGGAGAGATGCAATATGCTATATGTACGAAGAAATGATCAGGCGCAGCTTATACGATAGTGATTTCCCTGGACATAAATAAATTTCACAAAAAAAACCATGTCATCTGGTGGTGGGTAAACTAGCTTGCTATCCTCCCAACAGAAGTACTTATACGATATTAGTAATTGGAGTACATTTAATACCTGATGGTTGTAGCTGCATGTAATCACACGATGGTGTATTCTAAACTAACACAGTCTACGGCCTATAATTTATGTTGTTTGGTGGTAGACATAACCGGGGTAAAAAGCCTACCCATAAAAGCTTTCACTAAAACTATTTCTCGTCACCATCTCTCTCCCTGTTCCTCTGTCGAATTTACATCCTTCTGATTCCTAGGGTAATCAAGTTATTTTTCAATCATAAATCAGTCTAGGAGCACCACCGTTGCCAGATTATCTGTTTTATGCTGCAAAAACGAAGTAATCAGCAAGCTAAAATCTTTGTTAATGACATCAGACGTTCCTGTTAATTACTGGTATCACTTGATCAAAGAGATTGTGTTACATTATTACTATACGTAGCGAGATAAGGGCCTCATATGCGGCAAACATTATTACCCAAAATTACCATCTAAATTAGAAGCTTTTGTACATCACAGAATGCAGAGTTTCTGACTGTCGATAGATGCAAGTGGAGGACAATGAAGCATGCAAATACTCGCAATAAATGTAAGTCTGGAAACCAATGGCTTCCCCAATAAAACGTACTCACAAGTGCAGTTACGATAATGTTACGACGTTGTTAATGTCGAAGGGTACATTTTGGATGATGTTCCTTATGGTGGAAGGATGCTTATGTGATACACACACGTGATGGAGCACCAGCACACTTTCATGTGGCTTTTCGGGAATACACAGCATGAATATTCGACAAGACGTGTATCGATCGTGGTTCACGAATTCTATGGTAGCTCAGGTCCCCGACTTGTATCAGTTTCATTTTTCTCGTGTGCGTCGCACATTAGCAGCTTTGATGCATTCCTGACCTGTTGATAGTGTCTATGACCTCCGAGTAGACATTATGGATGGATTTTAATGCCTTTAGAACACTCCTAGGAATTCTGAACGCATGCGGACATCGATAAGGAAACGTGCTGAAACTTGCTTTCACAGAACCGTGGCCGATTGCAACATTTATTGTAATGTACTTGTCCTCAAGTCCTTGTCTGCAGCACGGTTACTCGGGGACTCTACTATAAGGTGTTCATGTTGTTGTTGTTGTTGTTATTGTCGTTGTTGAGTCTTCAGTCCGAATACTGTTTAGGTGTAGCTCACTACTCTATCCGGTGCAAGCCTCTTCATCTCCGAGCAACTGCCTTACCTACATCCTTTTGTACTTGCTTATAGTATTCATCTCTTCGTCTCCCTCTACAATTAGTACCCGCCACACTTCCCTCCAATACTATATTGGTAATCTCTTGATGTCTCAGAATGTGTCCCATCAACCGATACATCCTTTAAAAAAGTTATGACAGAAGTTTCTTTTCTCTCCAAATTTATTCAGTACTTCCCCACTGGTTACGTGGTCTACCGAAGTATTCTCCTGTAGCACCACCTTTCCAAATCTACTATTCTCTTCTTGTCTGCACGGTTTATCGTCCATGTTTCACTTCCATACAAGGCTACACTCCAGGCAAATACCATCTGAAAAGACTTCCTAACACATTAATCTATGCTCCACATTAACAAATTTCAGTCTGGAACCACGCGAGCGCTACGGTCGCAGGTTCTAAACTTGCCTCGGGCATGGATGTGTGTGATGTCCTTAAGTTAGTTAGGTTTAAATAGTTCTAAGTTCTAGGGGACTGATGACCTCAGATGTTAAGTCCCATGATGCTCTGAGCCATTTGAACCATTTTTGAACGAACATTGCTAATACACTCTGGTGGTCATTTTACCTCTCAAGTAGAACTTCCACACTGATCATTTACATACAAACCAAAGGTGTGCACGTGTATGAAGTTACTGCGACATCCGAGTATCTATTCTGGGTGCTTCACTTATTTTTCCGGCAGAGTATTTTCATTATTAAGCAGGAAAACTGCAGGATCGATAGTACGAACAAATCACTCTCGCCAAAGAGATGGGTTGGCCGTAGTGGACTAGCTCTAGAGTGGAATGATTAAGCACTCTACTTCTATTTCGCAATCCGATGAGAATTCTTGTAGGAACACCGCATGAGGAATGGAGTACACTGGCTGCATTTCGACGCTCATCATCATTCTGGGATTTGTTCTGTGGTCAAAGGCCCCCCGAGATTGTAAGTGTTTTACACCTTTCTTTCGGTTATTATATAGGGTGAGACACTAACTATTGCCACCAAGAATAACTCCGAAAATATGACAGGAGCTGAAATGTTTGTGGGACAAAAGTTGCATGGTACAACGGGTTCCATAGTATGAAGCTGGTTTTTCGGTGCTAGGCGTCAGAGATATGAATGTCAATTTTGTTTTTTAAATGAGATGCTATAGTTTGGTTTTAATTTTCTGATAGCAGCTATAGAGACGAATCCAATGATGTGTAACAGTAAGGTCTTTGAATGTCAACGAAGGTCAAAAAGATGGAATGAACGTCCATTTACAGAAGGTGTTCGAAGTGATGACCATTGGTATCAATGAAGTGCTTCAATCTTCTTTTCATGGATTGGGAGGTATTCCTTATCACATAGGCACTTACCGAATCACATGCTCTGACAATTCTCTCTCACATATCTTCAGGTGAAGTTCGAACGTCTTTATAAACAATGTCTTTTGCGAATCCCCACAAGAAAAAATCCAGAGGCCTTAAGCCTGGCGAACGAGCCGGCCACGAATCATCTTCTTCGCGTCCAATCCAACTGCTTCTGAAACTCATATCTAGCCATCAGCGAAAAATGTGCCGGACATACATCGTGTTGATACCACATTCTGTTCCTTGTTCCTAATGATATTTCTTCCAATAACAGGCCTAATGTTTCTTGCAGGAATGTGGTGCACTTCCTACTATTAAGATGCAGCCAACAGAGATTTTCAGTTGCCCAATAATGCATGTTATGCAAATTAACATTTCCATGGTTCGTGAATGTAGCCTCATCAGTAAATAAAGTCAAATTAATAAATGTGTCATCCCTTTGAATCTAAGGTTGAGCGCATCGGCAGAATTCAATACCAATTATTCAATCCGTACCAGTTAATTCTTGGTGGCGACTGATATGGTAAGGATGACATTTATGGCGATTCAGAACACGAACCATATGACTGTGGCTCATGCCAGATTGTTTTGCGACTTTCATGAACTAACACAAGCATCTCGAACGACAGTAGCAAGCGTACCAGTTTCCGTTTCCTCGTTAGTAACTCTCCTTTTCCGGGTATGTTTCCGATGCGTTAAAGATCCAGTTGTTCTCAGTTTATCATACACACATTTAAATTTACGATGTGTACAGCGAGTACGATGAGGATATTTTTCAGCGTGTAAGTCTCTAGCTCTCACTGAATTTCTTTGGCATTCTCCGTAAATGAGAAGCATGTCGACTTGTTGTTCGAAGGAATACATCATTCATATTCAATTGATTCGACGATATTAGTCTTACCGTTCCTATTAGTGTTGTATTGGGTTCAAATGGCTCCGAGCACTATGCGACTTAACTTCTGAGGTCATCAGTCGCCTAGAACTTAGAACTAATTAAACCTAACTAACATAAGGACATCACACACATCCATGCCCGAGGCAGAATTCGAACCTGAGACCGCAGCGGTCGCGCGGTTCCAGACTGCAGAGCCTAGAACCGCACGGCCACTCCGGCCGGCTATTGTATTGGGAAACAGTCGAATGGTGTTTACATATCAATGGTACGTTAGATGGATACGCCGTATTCGGCGAATATTTACTATTTGCATTATAAACCAGAAAGAACTGTCAGAGCATGTGCTTCGATAAGTGTCGAAGTGATGAGGAATACCAGTCAATCCATGATAAGAAGATTGCAGCACTGCATTGATACCAATGGTCATCACTTCGAACACCTTCTGTAAGTGGACATTCATGCCACCTTTTTGACCTTTGTTGACTTTCAGAAACCTTACTGTTATACATCATTGGATTCGTCTCTATAGCCGCTATCAAAAAATAACTACCAAACTGTAGCACTCCATTTAGAAAGAAATGTTGACCTTCACATCTTTGACGCGACCCCACCTAGCAACAAAAAACCAACGTCATATTATGGCCCCCATTGTCCCATGCAATATTTTTTCCACAAAACTTACAATTACTATGATAGTATCGGAGTTATTCTAGGTGGCAATAGTTAGTGACTCACCCTGTACATTTGCTTCTTAGCATTTGTGTACTCACTTTGCAATTCAAGCTTTTTATTGTTCATCTTAGGTAACAATTGTTTCCTACAGTTGGTCCTCAGAACAGTCTGAGTTTGATCCTACTAATCTTCGACACAAGGTTTGGTCCCATTCTCACGTATGAGAAAATAAGCGAAGTTTACCCAAGTTCAGGCACGTTCGCGTGTTGTGTGCGCTCCCTACAGCCTTCCCTCCACTCCCCCCACCCCTCCCCCCGCCCACCCCACCCTCATTAAATCTTCTGCTTCTGCTTTTAGTGATATTTCATTTACTGAATAAATGCTTGAATTGAAGTTTCATAGCAGCTCTTGTCCCTTTCATCTCTTACTTCCCATCCACGTGGTTAAGTGCACTGAACATTACTAAGCATTTCTGGTTTAATAGAATGCACAGTTCGTGGAATGAATTAGCATTATCTGTTGTGCATATCAGACACTGTGCTTGCTCAGCGAACATGAATAAATTTACTGACGAACAGGCGTAAAAATTATGCGTATATCTCCATTTCATTGGGCTGCTCAGCGAGCATTAATAAGTTTAATTACGAACTTTAATAATAAAATAAATCGTACACCCATTCAATAGCAGGTATATGATTAAATTTTTAATTATAGTTTATCGCTGAACGTTTTTATATTCGCTGAGCAACCCAATGAAAGTGGGGATACACAGGGCGGTCAGAACAGTCTGAAAACCTTGTAAGGGTGTTGCAGGAGAGGTTGTTCTGTGAAATAATTGTCAAGAAAAACATTCGTAATGTTGCGCTGTTTCCGAGTTACATAGCATTGATTTTAGCCAAGCAGGTCGTTGCACGCGCGAATTCAAGCACTTGCACGCCAAAAAAAGTGCAGTAATGTGCAGACATCTGCGAGTCACGGAGTTACCACTTATAAATCCTCGTTACCACTTAAAACGTGCCAGTTCCGGAAGTGATAACTTTAAACTAGATGAGTAAAAGCTACGTTTGTTTGATTTGAGGAAACTAAACGAAGAACTATACCTTATTACTATATTGCAGTGCCTGTGTTATTCTGATTACAATGCCAAGCCCCTTTGGACATGCATAAGCAACAAGCACTGCAGCGACCACAGCCGTTACGAAACACATTAAATGAATTCCCAATAGAGAATAAGGACTACGATCAGATGCAGGATGGAATGACGACTATGAAAGTTTGTACAGGACCGGGACTCGAACCCGGATTTCCCGCTTGTCGCGAGCGGTAACCTTACCATTTTGCTATCTGTGCATGATTCCGAGCCAGACCTAACCAGCCATATGTCGTCAACCATGGGTCTACGGCCTGAACTCGTACAACCATTATGTGCACTGAAGCGCCAAAGAAACTGGTATAGGCATGCATATTGAAATCCAGAGGTACGTAAAGAGGCAGAAAACGGAGCTGCAGTTGGCAACGCCTATATGAGACAAGTGTCTGGCTCTGTTGTTAGATCGGTTACTGCTGCTACAATGGCAGATTATCAAGATTTAAGTGAGTCTGAATGTAGTGTTATAGTCGGCGCACGAGCGAGGGGACACAACTTGTCCGAGGTTGCGATGAAGTGGGTATTTTCCCGAACTACCATTTCACGAGTATACCGTTAATATCAGGAATCCGGTAAAACATCAAATCTCCGACATAATTGCGGCCAGAAAGAGATCCTTCAAGAACGGGACCAACAACGACTGAAGAGAGTCGTTCATCGTGACAGAAGTGCAACCCTTCCGCAAATTGCTGCAGATTACAATGCTGAGCCATCAACGTCAGTGTACGAAACATTCAATGAAACATCATCGATATGAGCTTTCAGAGTCGAAGGCCTGTCTGCCTGTTTCATAAATCCAAACTGCAGCTATCAAACAGTGGAAAATACAGGGTGGAATGTAACAGTATGATGAGAAGGAAAGTTGCCGCTCACCACATAGCGGAGATGCTGAGTTGCAGATAGGCACAACAAACAGTCTCTCACAATTAAAGCTTTTGGCCATTAAGGCATTCATCCACAGACACAGACACACACACACACACACACACACACACACACACACACACGCGCGCGCGCGCGCGCGCGCGCGCGCAAGGGTACACCCTTGATGACTGCACGATACAAAGTTTTGTGTCTCGCCTGGGCCCGTCAACAGCGACATTGGACTGTTGATGACTGGAAACATATCGCCTGGTTGGACGATGGTGTAATGGTGTAATGGTGGTAATGGTGTGGGGCGTGGGGCGTGTTCAGTTGGAGTGATGTGGGACGCCTGACACGACTCTGGCAGGTGGCACGTACGTAAGCATCCTGTCTCATCATCTGTATCTATTCATGTCCGTTGTGCATTACGACGGACTTGAGGAATTCCAGCAGGACAGTGCCACACTCCACACGTCCAGAAATGCTACAGAGTAGCTTCAGGAACACTCTTCTGAGTTTAAACATTTCCGCTGGCCACCAAACTCCCCAGACATTAACATTATGGAGCATATGTGGGATGCCTTGCAACGTGCTGTCCAGAAGGGATCTCCACTCCCTCGTACTCCTATGGATTTGTGGACAGCCCTGCAGGAACCATGGTGTCAGTTTGCTCCAGCACTGCTTCAGAGCCGGCCGCAGTGGCCGAGAGGTTCTAGGCGCTTCAGTCCGGAACCACGCGACTGATACTGCCGCAGGTTCGAATCCTGCCTCGAGCTTGGATGTGTGTGATGTCCTTAGGTTAGTTAGGTTTAAGTAGTTCTAAGTTCTAGGGGGACTGATGACCTCAGATGTTAAGTCCCATAGTGTTCAGAACCGTTTGAACCACTTGATCTACTTCAGATATTAGTCGAGTCAATGCCACGTCGTGTTGTGGCACTTCTGCGTGCTCCCGGGGGCCCTACACGATATTACGCAGGTATACCAGTTTCTTTACTTTACTACTTTACTAGTAAAGGAGTTTTGCTATTTGGGGAGCAAAATAACTGATGATGGTCGAAGTAGAGAGGATATAAAATGTAGGCTGGCAATGGCAAGGAAAGCGTTTCTGAAGAAGAGAAATTTGTTAACATCCAGTATAGATTTAAGTGTCAGGAAGTCATTTCTGAAAGTATTCGTATGGAGTGTAGCCATGTATGGAAGTGAAACATGGACGATAAACAGTTTGGACAAGAAGAGAATAGAAGCTTTCGAAATGTGGTGCTACAGAAGAATGCTGAAGATTAGATGGGTAGATCACATAACTAATGAGGAAGTATTGAATAGGATTGGGGAGAAGAGAAGTTTGTGGCACAACTTGACCAGAAGAAGGGATCGGTTGGTAGGACATGTTCTGAGGCATCAAGGGATCACCAATTTAGTATTGGAGGGCAGCGTGGAGGGTAAAAATCGTAGAGGGAGACCAAGAGATGAATACACTAAGCAGATTCAGAAGGATGTAGGTTGCAGTAGGTACTGGGAGATGAAAAAGCTTGCACAGGATAGAGTAGCATGGAGAGCTGCATCAAACCAGTCTCAGGACTGAAGACCACAACAACAAACAACCAGTTTCTTTAGCTTTTCAGTGTATATTCCCGTACAGGTCAGACGTTCATCTTTAAAGTCGCTTGCGCGATATTGGCAACTGAACTTCGGCAAGTGAACTTTGCATCGTAATAATAACAACATAGGCACTGCAATACCGTATCTATTTGCCGATACTTGGAATGTGACTTTCAAGTACAACGTCTGACCTATACGGCAATATACACAATGGATCGTCGCAGGCGCATCGTTGACGACGTATGGAAGTTTGGGTCGGGTTGGGAGTCGTGCGCAGATAGCCTAGTTGTATGCCGGGACAGTAGCTCAGCGTGTTCGGTCAGAGGGTTAGCAGCCTTCTGTAAGAAAAGAACTGAGTTAATGGATCACCGATAAACTTGAACAAACAGCATGTGACGTCCGCCCCGAACAAACACAACGACCAATAACGAACAAAATGATATTTAAAAAAAGTGGTAATGTTTGAATACTCCGTTAGTAATGTAGCGCTTGACACAGTCACTTCGATTAAATATTTTGGCATAACATTGCAGAGCGATATGAAGTGGGACAAGCATGTAATGGCAGTTGTGGGGAAGGCGGATAATCATCTTCGGTTCATTGGTAGAATTTTGGGAAGATGTGGTTCATCTGTAAAGGAGACCGCTTATAAAACACTAATATGACCTCTTCTTGAGTACTGCTCGAGCGTTTGGGATCCCTATCAAATCGGATTGAGGGAGGACATAGAAGCAATTCAGAGGTGGGCTGCTAGATTTGTTACTGGTAGGTTTGATCATCACGCGAGTGTTACGGAAGTGCTTCAGGAACTCGGGTGGGAGTCTCTGGAGGAAAGGAGGCGTTCTTTTCGTGAATCGCTAATGAGGAAATTTAGAGAACCAGCATTTGAGGCTGACTGCAGTACAATTTTACTGCCACCAACTTATAATTCGCGGAAAGGCCACAAAGATAAGATAAGAGAGATTAGGGCTCGTACAGAGGCATATTGGCAGTCGTTTTTCCCTCGTTCTGTTTGAGAGTGGAACAGGGAGAGAAGAAGCTCGTTGTGGTACGAGGTACCCTCCGCCACCCACAGTATGGTGGATTGCGGAGTACGTATGTAGATGTAGATGTAGAATATAACGCCCTTCAACTCGTAGAAATACCCTTTAGCATCCTTGCCGCGGACATGGCGATGGAAGCAGATGAGCTGGGGCGGTTATCGCGGTGGAATAGTGCGGAAAAGTGCTACGAGGGAGCGCGACGCATGGTATGGGCAGGTCCGTCGACGCAAGTGTTTACCTGCAGGCAGTAAGCCGGAAGTTCTAACGCAGAGTTCCAGCCCCGCTGAGCTCTCTTAGCGCCGTTTCCGTGTGCTTAGTCGTCTGCCGCCTGCACCTGCCGTGTGTTCTGATTATTCCCGTGCACGTCTCTACGAGGTTTCGGATTTCCTGCTTGCCCGTAGACTGGCTTGCACGGCATTTTCTTTTCCTCTTGTAGGGTCCTGTTCCCCGGCTTGTCGTTGAGCCACCGTCGGACTGCACAATTCCTAGTACCGACTGTGTTGTTTAGCGGCATTATCACGCCTATCCAAATATTAACAGCCGACAATGTTTGACTACACCATAGGCAAGCTGTTACTTTATTCAGTAACAAGAGTCAGATAAATTATCCAACAGTCACACTGAGGAGCGATTTAAAATGCAATTATAATATGCATCTAATTATCGGAAGAGTACGGGCGAATCTGAAATTCCTTTAAGGAACTCTTACGTACCGATAAGGCTGCTTGCAAACCGCTCTTCGGAATCATTCATTAGCATTATCTTATGTCTGTGATCCCTGCCAAATGAACGTAAGAAGCGAGAGAGTTAGTCAAAAAAGTTGTCAAGTGATCACACAGATAGAGTGAAAAATACACCCTGACAAAACAAGTTAAGCACTTAGAAGTGGAGGAAAAAACAAAATTCGGATTCAAAGGTGAAGAGGGTATGTCATCCAGAACGAAATTTTCACTCTGCAGCGAAGTGTGCGCTGATATGGAACTTCCTGGCAGATTAAAATAGTGTGCCAGACCAAGACTCAAACTCGGGACCTTTGCCTTTCGTGGGAGAGATTCTGTGAAGTTAGGAAGGTAGGAGACGAGGTACTGGCAGAAGTAAAGCTGTGAGGACGGGGCATGAATCGTGCTTGGGTAGCTCAGATGGCATAGCACTTGCTCGCGAATGGCAAAGGTCCCAAGTTCGAGTCTCGGTCCGACACACAGTTTTAATCTGCCAGCAAGTTTCAGGGTATGTCATGTTCGTTCAGTGGTCACAGCATCGAGTCACATTGGCAAAGGAATTGGCAGTATAAGCCCGTTTACCATTATGACGTGGCACCATCTTTGACCTGGATTCAATCACTGATTCAGTTTGAAAGGGTGCGATAAAATTTTTGTGTCCTGTCCTGAGGGAAGCTGACCCACAACTGTTGTAACTCGTCTGTTATATCCTGGATGCTGGCACTGGGATGGACTTGACGTTCGAGATGGTCCCAACATGTACTATCGGAAACAGGTCTCGAGACCTGGCCACAGGAATACCTCAGAATTCCGCAGACAGTTCACAGACACGTGTGGAGGAGCATTTTCCTGTTAAAAATGGCAGCGTGATACTATCACAAGAGGACGCATGATGTTGGCCACGTACTGTTGTGCCATCAGGGTTCCATCAATCACTGACAGCTGTGATCAGAAGTCACATTCGATTGCCCTCCCTAACATGACATCACGAGTAACAGCGCAGTGCTTCTTGAAAGTACTGAAACGTCTCCCCAGGTCGATAACTACGATTCATCGCCGAGCAAAATACGACGCTCTTTTGTCAGCTATCTATGATTCCTGGTAACTGCACCACACCACCACGCACCGGTTTGTTTTTTAGTGTCAACGGCAGCCTACATAGTCTGCTGCTAGACTTCGATCTCTGGTACCGGATGACACAGGCGTTACAGTGAGTCCATTACTTATTCTCAGTTGGTTGGTGCAGATGTGAAAGGGTTACGATGTGTTTGGTGCACAATACGTTGATCGTCTCTTGTGGTGGGCACACTGCCGTCACGTTCCGTGCAGTTCAACACCGGACCACTGCCACATCAGAACGTAAAAGGAAAAAAAATAATAATAATTGGGTATTGCCCAGTTTCGACCAGCTAGCCATATGGAGGCCCACAGAGAGGCCCCTTTCAAAATCTGTTAGGTGTTGGTAATGCTGTCTCTCATGGATACGTGGTATCGCCGTCTCCTTCACAGTGATTATTCATTGTCTGGCGGTGTTCATGTTTCTTGTGTTTTCTAGCAGGGCTAGTAACATTACCAAACACAGAAATTACTAATGCTCTCTGTTTGGCCGTTATGCCTGGTACAGAGAATTGCAACTAATATCAGTTGTACAACCGTCAATCTGCGTACATTACGAAGTTACATTAACATCCGACCGTATCTTCCGGATTCTTCACTTCTTTTGTCACGCATTGAAACCAAAATAATGTCACTATGTATGACGAAAATCATTGCTCTGAAAATACAATAAACTTAGTTTTCGGGAATAGTGGAGAAAGATATTACTACCTCTCTCGTACATACTGTGTGCAGGTCGCGCTGGTAAAATTATGAAATTCCGGCTGATAAAGTGTGTAAGAAATATTTAATATCACCTGTACGTATTTGAGGAGTGGCTGCTGAGACCTTGAGTCGATTGTCAAATTATTAACAGCGTAGGTAAAACGACTGAAAGTGTTTGCCATTGACGTTACAATTAGTCTGGATGTTCACGAAATAAGGATAGTTCCCGTGGTACGTCTAATATCAGTCGGCATATTTTGTCAGTTCATTCTAACACACATCAGTGTACGAAGGGAACCTGAACTGAGAACAGTGTAGTCATAAAGGTTTCGTAAGTATGTAAATACACGCCCAATGCTTTTCAGACTCGTAACTACAGTATTTTCGCCTGCGCCCAGTCATATTTTTTCAATGTATTGGAGTACAGTGGTCGGAGTAGAAAAGAGTAGAGGCTAAGTAATGGTACACTACAGGCAGGAAAATTTAGGAACTGATTAAGATCTAATCATTCATCCATCTGCAACGGCCTAGCTCAGTGGATACACCGGTTCCCGTCACATTACCGAATTTAAGCTCTGTCGGGCGTGGCCGGCACTTGGATGGGTGACCATCCGGGCCGCCATGTGCTGTTGCCGTCTTTCGGGGCGCACTCAGCCTCGTGATGCCAGTTAAGGAGCTACTCGACCGAATAGTAGCGGCTCCGGTCAAAGAAAACCATCGTAACGACCGGGAGAGCGGTGTGCTGACCACACGCCCCTCCTATCCGCATCCTCATCTGAGGATGACACGGCGGTCGGATGGTCCCGATGGGCCACTTGTGGCCTGATGACGGAGTGCTTTATTCATCCATCTGGTGTAAGTGGAACCAATGCTACACCGTGCATGAAGCCTCAAGACACATACCGATAACAGGATTAGATTTGTTTCTAAGATGAAGTTATAAAGTTCAGGAGACGATCCAAACAAGAAAATACAACAAATTGTGATAAAGAACCCTGATCGGGAAACGAATGAAGCGAAAGGTACAAAGCTAAACGTTTTGTAATATTACGCTGTCTCTGGAATACGGCAATCTACGAATAATTGTATGTATGATCAGATAAACTGATTTATTATGCACGTCATTGCTAAAATGTAGGGCAGGCAAACTGCAACAACATGTAGTTTTACATGATGAGGAATGGGTACAGTAAAAACTATTATTGCATTTCAGGTGGCACGATTTGCACACTAACATTGTCAGCCGCAATGAAAAAATATGCAAAGCGTCATTCTATGGTTACAAGTCCATTAGTCCTTACGAAACGGCGTTGTACTTGGTGACGGAATTAGTAGATCGGATTTTCGTGTATGAGCACATTAATGGAAAATTCAGGGTCGATTACACAGTGTATTGGGTCAGGTACACATGTAGGAGATATCCGACACACACTAGAAGTTTCCTGGGGTTTCAACTATTTTGATCTACTTTTGCAGATTCGTAACTGATTTATTGTTACTTAATTTTGTAATTAATTTTTATAAGTTTAAATGACATCTTTCTCTTACATTTTGAGGACTGAGGTCATTTGTCACACTCTCATGCGGAATTTGTGGCCTTTGAATTCATTTACTTTTGAGAACTGTGACAGGTGAGCAATTAATAGTTCTGGCCTCACATGTTCTATGATGCATAGCTTGACATATCGAATTATTTTATTTCTTCTCCAAAATAAATGACAATATTTTCTTCAGATTCGTCATGATTTAGTTTTTGGGAACATCTGGCGACGTTGACATGTCACAGGCTTCGAAATTCTCCCACATTTCGTTATTGTGACTCAGTTTCTCCTGCCTGTTCAATTGGTCGTTGTATTTGGTACGATCCTAGTCTTCTGTCGTCCACAGGAACATAAATGAGAAATTTTACGAAAAGCTGCTCGTTTTAGCAGTTGTAGTTGACTATTTTTTCCATTTATTTCATGCACCAAGATGTGTAAGAGATTATAGAAGAACTTCTAAAACTTCGGGTAATATCTACCACAAAATAGGTTTGTTATGTCACAGCAAGGCTCGTGCAGGTAACACGATAAAGCACCGCGTCAATATGCCAGAACGATTCCCATCCGAGGGATCGGCGCTGGTGGTCCCGCTGTTTTGACATGGCAGCCACATCTCACGTCCCTTAATTTATGTTCGTGAGATGCTTTAATGAGCGAACTACGATCTCAAGAGATGGAGCAAATGCTATTGTTCATTCTGTCACAAATTGTCGTCATCGTAGTCAATCGAGGAAATGATTTGGACGATAGACTCTTACCCCAGAACGCGAGGCTCAAATTCATGTCCGGAGATCTTGATGTTGGTTCCTCCTGGTAGTCATCATTTGCTTCAGACATTTTCCAGGGTAATTTATTAAGATTTCAGATTTCCTATCCGGTCCTTTCTCAGCTGAGCAGTTTCTCCAGCTTTAGTTATTTTGATTTACCTTCCGAGAAATCAACAATGGCATGACTCGGAAACAAAAGTACATACAGCGATGTAAGCAGTACAGTAATTGACAGAATGTACGAACTTGGATTATACTACAAATTAGTTATGTCGATAACCGCAACGATTAGGACCGATATTATATAAAAACCAGAAATATAAATCTGGGATCGTCGATGAGAACAAACTATTAGATGTAACATTATTGAGTGGTGACAAATCCCCTTATGTGCGTGTGCCAGATGTGAGCAAATTAGCAAGGGGCAGGCGATTTAGCAGTATGGTATAGAACTAGGAACTACTCTATGTTTTGCTCTAACATATCAGAAAAGATTATTTTACATACAAAATCATAGTCAGAAATAAAGTTTGTATATTAATTAATTATTATTATCGTGTGATACACTGCGGTACGTTAGGTTGCAAATACTTAAAGCAGATTCGTAATCCTCTACAGCTACAACCAAATTTTTTTAGACAACACAATAAATCAAAAGCACATACGGAACAGAAAGCTTACACTATGCCGCTCACACACTATTTAACCAACTAGAAATTTTTAGTAGCCAAGAATAACAATTCCCTGAAAACTAAACCATGCCACTACGTGCTGGCATGAAGTTCTTAACATTAGGTGTGTCTTCAGAGTTAACACTTTCTTATAACGTTTCCTACTTAAATTTTACTAACTGATAAAATAAAGTAAAGTTTGAATAATCTATAATCTGCCGCCTGCAAGTCGTTCACGTGCTAAATAAATTTTGATACGTGCAACAGTTCGCACACGTGCCATAGATTCGTCACCGCGTCATACGACTCCACCAAGTGAATTCAAGTGTAAAACTGCAGGATTCAGTTCTGACATGTTTCTAAACAAGGCCGACGAGTGATTCCGCTTGAAAATATTAAGTTATGGGAATATTTACTCAATACTGAACCTACAGTCCCGCCGCACGTCATGAAATAGTTTCCTACAGTTCTTCATTCGGTTCCCAACTCATTTAATTTCTTTTACATCATTCTATCATTAAATTACGAACTGTACGGTTTATTGACATATATTTTTAGTTTATCTGCCGAAATTAATTTTATTCTTGATGATACGTCCTTGTCGGACTTTCAAATGGTTCAAATGGCTCTGAGCACTATGGGACTCAACTTCTGAGGTCATTAGTCCCCTAGAACTTAGAACTAGTTAAACCTAACTAACCTAAGAACATCACACACATCCATGCCCGAGGCAGGATTCGAACCTGCGACCGTAGCGGTCTCGCGGTTCCAGACTGGAGCGCCTAGAACCGCACGGCCACTTCGGCCGGCGTGTCGGACTTTCAGCAATGCTCATATTCATCTTACGCCCAACAGAAAATTCGAAAGCAAGTTTTTCTTTTTCGAAAATAGTGGTGTTAGTTTAGAGAGGTGATGCATTAATCTCGTTCGTTTTGATATTTCCTATACATGTGATCTACATTGTCTTGTAAAAATACTGGTTATTATTTTTGGTCTAAGTTCACAATTTAGTTTCCATTCATTGATTGCTTGAGTGTATCAGAATTTGGTACACTCGCATTTTATGCAATGTTGAAGTATAAATTTTTAATTTGAAACTGAATAAGTACTGCATACTTTGTCATTAAGGTAATGGAACAAGCGTCTTTTGGGAATATTCTCGAATCTCATACATGTGGAGAGAAGCAACAAAATAACTAAATAAATAAATGAAGTAGGAACCAAATAAAGTGTGACAGAACAGCTCTTAAGTAGCTTACTACATGTATGATCAGCCGTACGATGCAAATCATTCAGTCAAAAAGTCAAATATGACCACTGTTTAAAAAAACTGTTAATCAATTCTCCTTGGTTACGAATCCTTTGTTTTGCACTTTTACTCCTTTAGCAGAGTACTATGCTACATCAAATAATTTTTAGATCTGACGATCCCAACTTTAAACACTCTTCCAATTCGACTAATTAAAACTACGAGTTACCTGAATAAGAAATGATTTCATGTAGCCAAATTGTAGGTCTTCGTGTACTCCAATGGATCTCTTTTTATATTAGAAAATTAACTATCGTAATTCATAGACATTTTTCATATGTTTGCACTCGATAAAAATCACGAAGAGTGGTTATTTGCCATCTGGAAACAGCTAAAAATCGTTATTGATTTGCACGTCAGCAATGAATGTGTATTGGGTGTGATGTTGTATATAATAAATCCGAATAACAATGGTACGTCGGGTGTTATCCATTTACAAAACGAAGGCTTAATCCTTGGGTGGCATTGCCTGATACGCGATGCTTAATTTTCCAGTTAATAGCTTACCAGTGGACCACTGCATGCAATATCAGACAGGCTGAGCACTCAGGATACCTTATTCACATCGCTCTTCGAAGAAGTAACCGTAACAGTCAACTGAGAATTAATGTAAGTCTGTCAAATCCACTTACCCGTGTTTATGTTCAGAGGCAACAACGCTTTATGCAACGTACAGTAAACATCATAATGGAATGAATTGGTATTTACCGTAAGCTTGATACCACCATAGGAAAATAACACCAATGTACAAAAAAAAAAAAAATTACTAGAAAATAACATACAAGAGACTAACAATTGCTGATCAGTGTGCTGAATACGATACCGTCGCACTAGCCGCACAAGTTGTGGGTTTGGAATGTAACTACTGTGTAGAATAAAACTCGTTGAGGAACCAAAAAAAAAAAAAAAATTGTCTTCTCAGTTGCTAAAGTCTGATACTCAGTTGATTATAGCGACTGCTTACAGTACGTAAATGGACCTCGAAGTCCATGTCTTAGACATCTGAAATGACTTCATACGTGGTTCCCAGACAACCTTGCAAAAACAAGCCAATAGAACAGGATGGTTTATTTACTTCGCAGTGCAGAAAGTTCTCACTCTACATTAAAGGAGCAGTATGTGTCTTAGACGGGAAATACGGATTCCCACGCATCTTAGGACTGTTCGACCACAAACTTTGTGTGATACTTTTGGGTTCTACATCTACATCTACATGGATACTCTGCAAATCACATTTATGTGCCTGACAGAGGGTTCATCGTACCACCTTCACAATTCTCTATTATTCCAATCTCATATAGCGCGCGGAAAGTATGAACACCTATATCATTCCGTACGAGCTATGATTTCCCTTATTTTATCTTGGTGATCGTTCCTCCCTGTGTAGGTCGGTGTCGACAAAATAATTTCGCATTCGGAGGACGAAGTTGGTGATTGGAATTTCGTGAGAAGATTCCGTCGCAACGAAAAACGCCTTTCTTTTAATAATGTTCACCCAAATCCTGTATCATTTCTGTGACACTCTCTCCCATATTTAACGATAATACAAAACGTGCTGCCTTTCTTTGGACTTTTTCGATGTACTCCGCCAGTCCTATCTGGTAAGGATCCCACACCGCGCAGCAGTATTCTAAAAGAGGACGGACAAGCGTAGTGTAGGCAGTCTCCTTAGTAGAACTGTTGCATTTTCTAAGTGTCCTGCCAACAAAACGAAGTCTCTGATTAGCCTTCCCCACAACATTTTCTATATGTTCCTTCCAATTTAAGTTGTTCATAATTGTAATAACTAGGTATTTTGTTGAATTTACGGCTTTTAGATTAGACTGAGTTATCGTGTAATAGTGTACCCGAAGTTTAACGAGGTCCTTTTAGCACTCACGTGGATGACCGCACACTTTTCGTTATTTATGGTCCACTGTCACTCTTCGCACCATTCAGATATCTTTTCTAAATCATTTCGCAGTTTGTTTTGAACTTCTGATGACTTTATCAATCGATAAACGACAACGTCATCTGCAAACAACCGAAGACGGTTTCTCAGATTGTCTCCAAAATCGTTAATATAGATAAGGAACAGCAAAGGGCCTATAACACTACCTTGGGGAACGCCAGAAATCACTTCTGTTTTACTCGATGACCTTCCGTCAATTACTACGAACTGTGACCTCTCTGACTGGAAATCACAAATCCAGTCACATAACTGAGACGATATTCCATAAGCACGCAATTTCACTACGAGCTGCTTGTGTGGTACAGTGTCAAAAGCCTTCCGGAAACCCAGAAATGCGGAATCGATCTGAAATCCCTTGTCAATAGCACTCAACACTTATTCTGAATAAAGAGATAGTTGTGTTTCACAGGAACGATGTTTTCTAAACCCATGTTGACTGTGTGTCAATAGACCGTTTTGTATGATGTAATTCATAATTTTCGAACACAATATATGTTCTAAAATCCTGCTGCATATCGACGTTAACGATATGGGCCTGTAATTTAGTGGATTACTCCTATTACCTTTCTTGAATATTGGTTTGACCTGTGCAACTTTCCAGTCTTTGGGTACGGATCTTTCGTCAAGCGAACTGTTGTATATGATTGTTAAGTATGGAGCTAATGCATCAGCACACTCCCGAAGGACCCTAATTGGTATACAGTCTGGACCAGAAGACTTGCTTTTATTAAGTGATGTAAGTTGCTTAATTACTCCAAGGCAGCTGTTCTCGATTCGAATTCTGGAATATTTACTTCATCCTCTTTTGTGAAGGCATTTCGGAAGGCTGTGTTTAGTAACTCTGATTTGGCAGCTCTGTCTTCGATAGTATCTCCATTGCTATCGGGCAGAGAAGGCATTGATTGTTTCTTGCCACTAACATACTTCACATACGACCAGAATCTCTTTGGATTTTCTGCCAGATTTCGAGACATGGTTTCGTTGTGGAAACTGTTACAGGCATCTCGCATTGAATTCCGTTCTAAATTTCGAGCTTCTGTAAAAGATCGCCAATCTTGGGGATTTTGCGTCTGTTTAAATTTGACATGTTTGTTTCGTTGTTTCTGCAACAGTGTTCTCGCCCGTTTTGTGTACCAAGCAGGATCAGCTCCGTCGTTTGTTACTTTATTTGGTATAAATCTCTCAATTGGTGCCGATACTATTTCTTTGAATTTAAGCCACATCTGGTATACATTTATGGTTCAAATGGCTCTGAGCAGTATGGGACTTAACATCTGAGGTCATCAGTCCCCTAGAACTTAGAACTACTTAAACCTAACTAACCTAAGGACATCACACACATCCATGCCCGAGGCAGGATTCGAACCTGCGACCGTAGCAATCGTGCGGTTCCAGACTGAAGCGCCTAGAACCGCTCGGCCACACCGGCCGGCGTATACACTTACATTATTAATTTGGAATGAGTAGAGAATGTCTCTCAGGAAGGCGTCAAGTGAATTTTTATCTGCTTTTTTGAGTAGGTATATTTTTCGCTTATTTTTCGAGGATTTGGGGATTACAGTATTCAGTCTCGCTACGACAACCCCGTGTTCCCGAATCCCTATATCGGTTTTGATGCTCGTTATTAACTCAGGATTATTTGTTGCTAAGAGGTCAAATGTGTTTTCACAACCGTTTACTATTCGCGTGAGCTCAAGAACTAACTGCTCGAAATAATTTTCAGAGAATGCGTTAGCACAATTTCGGATGGTATTTTATGCGTACCTACGGAATTAAACATGTATTTTAGCCAACATATTGAGGGTAAATTACAGTCACCACCAACTATTATCGTATGAGTCGGGTACGTGTTTGAAATCAAATTCAAGTTTTCTTTGAAACTTTCAGCAACTGTATCATCTGAATTGGGAGGTCGGTAAAAGGATTCAATTTTTATTTTATTCAGGTTGCCAACAATGACCTCTGCCCATACTAACTCACAGGAAGTATCTACTTCAATTTCGCGACAAGTTAAACTACTTCTGACAGCAACAAACACGCTACCGCCAACGGTGTTTGGCCTATCCTTTAGAAACACAGTTAGGTTCTTTGCAAAAATTTCGGCTGAGCTTATAACCGTCTTTAGCCAGCTTTCAGTACTTATAACAATTTGAGCATCAGTGATTTCTATTAGCGCTTGGAACTCTGGTACTTTCCCAACACAGCTACGACAATTTACAACTGTTATACCAATGGTTTCTGTATCTACGTATTTCCTGTGTTCAGCCTGCACCCTTTGTGACTGAAGCCCTTCTTGTGTTTTCCCGAGACCCACGCCACACAGCCCCTGCTACCCGTGTAGCTGCCTCCTGCGTGTAGTGGACACCTGATCTATTCAGCGGAAACCGAAACCCAACCACCCTTTGGCGCAAGTCGAGGAACTGCAGCCAACACGGTCGCAGAAACGTCTGAGACTCTGATTCAGACCCTCCACTCGGCTCTGTATCAGAGGTCCGCAATCGGTCCTGTCGACTATGCTGCAAATGGTCAGCTCTGCTTTCATCTTGCAAGCAAGATTGGCAGCTTTTACCACTTCTGTTACCGCTCGAAACCAGAGAGAATCTCTTCTGATCCGAAGTGACACACATCATTGGTATCGACGTGAGCCACCACCTGCAGTTGGCTTCACCCTGTGCTCTTCATGGCATGCGGGAGGACCCTTTCCACATCTGTAATGACTCCACCCGGTATGCACACGGAGTGCAGATTGGATTTCTTACCCTCCTTGTCGGTCAAGTCCCTAAGGGGTCCCATAATGCGCCAAACGTTGGAGCTCCCAACTACCAATAATCCCACCCTCTGCGATTGCCCGGATCTGGCAGGCTGAGTGGTTACCTCGGAAACAGGACAGGCGACAGCATCTGGCTCAGCGACAGTGTCAGCCACAGACTGCACCTGGAACCTGTTTGTCAGACAAACCCGGGAGGCCTTACGTGCGGCCGCCTGGGAAGCCTTTCGCCGCCTGCTTCGCCTGGGGGCGACCTCCCACTTGACCACAGGTGAGCGGTCAGCCTCAGTGCCAGCAGTAACTGGGTTGGCCACCGGTGAGGACCGATCGGAGGACTCTGACGTGCTGGACGTCCCTTGTATCCCCACGGCCGACCCACAACAGTGGTGTCCATCCACTGCAGCTTCAAGCTGTGTAAACGAAGCCATCACAGCCTGAAGCTGAGAGCGAAGTGTCACCAACTCGGCTCGCATCTGCACACAACAATTGCAGTCCCTGTCCATACTAAAGGCCGTGGAAAACTAAACTCTGCAGATAAACGGACTATCGGCACGTGCCGCGCATCTCTACTATAGACCCTGACGAAAACGCACGAACTGTGTCTAGTAATACGCAGGTATTGGAGATCTCTACGATGTTTGAGCTCACGGCGTAACAATAATTTTCCTTCCTTACTTGGTGGCCAGTAATCAGATGACACCACCTCTGCTTCCGTCGCTATCCGAATTCTGAGGAAGAAATTCCACTCCCTTCCAAGGATATGAATTGGGTGCTTTGTAGTCGAGAGCCTCTACTGTTGCAACCGTTAACCACCATTCTGAATTTATTAATCTACCACCAAGAATGATTTTGTTGCCAGAAATACTATGAAAGTGCTTCTCTTCAAGAGCAGTAGTTTTTTCAGAGGAATGTCTAAGTATGTCTATCTTACGGAAAGCAACACGACTGACTGATTTCAGTGTAGTCAATATAAATATTAAGATGTGAAAAAATTGCAATTTCTCTGGCGTAAATGTTATCTTTCCTTAATAATTATAGTTGAGAGATTACTCAAGAAACCATCGAATAAGCAGGACTACAGAACACTTTTGGTAACAAAAAGTAAGGTAATAACAAACGGCAAGATATCATCAGAAAACTTTTTGGTAGTAGATGAAATTATTGTTTCTGTACAAAAATTTTGAAAGTATGTAATCTGTGCAAAAAAGAAGCTGTCAGACCAAAATAACGAAAGATGATCTTAGCGTTCCACGCAACACAAGACATATCACGTAAATATCACTCTGTACAGGGTTATTCGTAAGTACCACTGGGATTTGAAAACATGACTGCCTGAAAACTGCAAGACACACAAAAACAGGATGCATTTCAGTAGATGGAGCACCTCTCCAAGTTCTTAACTCACATTACAGGTGTTCAGATGGACAACGTTTGTGACGATCCAAACGTCGAGATGTACCTATAATTCATTGAAGTCACTGCCTAAATTGTCTGTAAGGCGTGGCAGCAACTTATCTTGCAGAACTGTTCATAGGGTTGCCTGTCTGCAAGCACGAACTATTTCAATGCGACATTAAGGGGTGGATATTTTGTCGGCATGTTCTGATACAGATATCCCATAGCGTAACTACACCATGGTGCGTATTACGAATCGAAACTTCGTGAAATTTTATATCCTCTAGTATTTGTCATTTTTCTGAGTGTCTTGTAGTTTTTACTCAGCAGTCTTCTGAAATCCCGGATTTACTCGTAAGTAACCATGTTCACATACAAAACTTCTGATTTTAAGGCAGTAATAGAGTGAGAATGTACAAGTGCGACAGAAATACCAACTTTAAACCGATTAAAGAAATGAAGACATCAGTCTAAAAGAGACGTAAATAGTGACAAACTTATCAGGAAATAGAACAACGGTGGAAAAAATTAAATTAAGAAGGAAATGTAGAAAAATTCACAGATTAAGTTAGGTAATGATTATTAATACCATTCGAGTGTATCCAAAGAAAGAGCACTACTACACTCAAAGGAAAAATTGTGAAACATTTTGGTTGGCAAGACTGACTTAGCAAATCACACGAAGATGTTTAGCAAGCTGCCCAAATAAGAAGAGATTGACGATGAAATAAAATATACAGAAAAAGTCACCAGTGAAAAGCTTTTCACTCCAAACAGTTCCACAAAGGCAGGAAAGAAAATTAATAGCAGAACAGAAGGAAGAAAAAGAAAGGTGAATTGGAGACAGCGCAAACAAAATTTGGCAATTTAACTATGGTCCTTAGTTGGCCTGTAAAGAAAGAAGATGAATAGTTGAGAAGAGCTAGCCCGGTATTCGGCGTCATAAGGCTTATAACTAAAACGTATTTTATTTACATACTTATATTCTAAGGATTTTGAAATATTAGCAGCAAACAGTATATATCAACCGGCAATTTTGCATAAGCATGCATGGGAACTCTCTGTAACAATGAGCTTGTATTGGTAGGATTACTGTTACAGGTCTCCATTGGAATGGTTGACGAAACGATGAAGTGACAACTGCCTTACAGCTACTAATTCGGCTGCCACAGATAATCATAAAATAAATAACATTAATATTTTTGAAAGAAAGCGTAAATTTTCTTACTTATTAAGTTAGCAGCAGCCATATTTGGCGTCCGATATTTATCACGGAAGACACTGAGGTATTAGCTCAGAAAGCAGGCGTTACACGGGTATTTATTCGTTCATATCTCTTATTCGTCCATCTCCACCTCCATCCTCTACCTGTATCTACCTGTCCTTCCTGCCTCCGTCCATTTCCACTTTCCTCTCTCTCTCTGTCGATCTTCTCCTCCCCCTCTTTCTGTCCATCTCCGCTTCCCCATTTGTCTATCCATCTTCTCTCTCTCCCCTCTGCCCCCCGCCCCCACCCACCCCAAATGTCTCTGACCATCTGCTTTCCTTTCTCTGATCATCCCTTATCCTCCCTCTCTGTCCACTTCCTCTTCTCCTTTGTCCATCACTCTATTATCAGCCCCACCCTCGCTCCAATAGGAGGTTGGTGGTTTCCATTCCGACAGTATTTTCTTCCAAGTAGTTATATGTGTATGAAGTGTGGTTGAAATTCGTCCAGCACCTTTGGAGGTGATGCTGAACATATGCGTATGTGACATATATTACATACCTACAAGTCTGATTCTCTGCACTTTTACACCATACGACTCCAGAGACGATGATAAATTTATCTGTGGTTTTTGTGTTGATCTCAGGTCCCGAAACACATTGACAAAATTATTCTATCGGTGCAGTGCCCATTCCCGTGACTCGATTGACACAATGAACAGCAAAAATAAGGACAAATTGCACTTCATAATTTTAAAAATTTTTCAAGTAAACTGAATACAAGAAATAAATATTAACAAGTTGTTTACGAACAGTCACCTCATCTCATTCGAACTCCTATTCATGGCGGTAGTGGGTACCATTATTCCTGTAGTGCTTTTATATACGTAACCAATTTGGTCGAAACTGATCAAGGTATTTCTCATCTATGCTTCAACAATACTTCCTTCTAGATATTAAATAACCAGAAAATCCGCGATTCTCTTAAGAATCGAACTCCTCTATACAAAACAGGTTCAAACATATAAGTAATTTACAAATCAGTTAATGTAAGTGTTTGACGTTAAGCATGTAGGTGAGAAAATCTTAGAGAACCTTTGAAATTATGTTCAAAGGTTTTTTGCAGTCACTAAGTGCTCTTATAATCAAACGCTGGATGAGGACATCTTGGGTAATTCGCTCTCCGTTTTATAAAAACCTAGTTTTTCACGCATCTCGGTGTTAACGACGTCATAACTCGCGAATTATGTGTCGTACGATGATTTAATTTTGCAGAAACATTCAGTGGCATATGTGGAAATTATCTGCGAATTAAGAAGCAAGGAATTAAAATGTGACACAGTATACGGGCGCTGTTCACGTATCTCAATGTTTATGAAGTTATATCTCCTGAACTACGAGTCGTACATGATGTCATTCTGCACGTACATTCAATGGTCTATGCGAATACTTCCTGCAAAATGTTTTGAAAATAGAATTAGCAGTAAAGATGTAATGTAATACAACGTCCTGCCTGAGGCGGCAGTTTTAATCCAAGAACATCGAAAATATAGTAAGCTACAAATTTTCTTTCCTTTCATCAGGGGCTGGGGGTTTCAGAAAAAAAAAAAATATTTCGTGAGGGCTTGTAATTATGTGTTAAGTCTGTTGTAACTCGTAAGAGCTCTCATTCTCAAATACTGGATGAATATGTTGTGGATATTTGGGCAAGGTGTGTCACGTTTATTTTACAACCCCCTCCCCACCCATCCCTTTTAGAAACACGCACAGTGCTTCTTTCGGGACAGCTAGTGATGTGTGTACCAAGTTTGGTTGAAATCGATCCAGCAGCTTAAGAGTTGATATACGTACATGCATCCATACTAATATCATAAGTACGAAAGTAACTTTGTCTACACTCCTGGAAATTGAAATAAGAACACCGTGAATTCATTGTCCCAGGAAGGGGAAACTTTATTGACACATTCCTGGGGTCAGATACATCACATGATCACACTGACAGAACCACAGGCACATAGACACAGGCAACAGAGCATGCACAATGTCGGCACTAGTACAGTGTATATCCACCTTTCGCAGCAATGCAGGCTGCTATTCTCCCATGGAGACGATCGTAGAGATGCTGGATGTAGTCCTGTGGAACGGCTTGCCATGCCATTTCCACCTGGCGCCTCAGTTGGACCAGCGTTCGTGCTGGACGTGCAGACCGCGTGAGACGACGCTTCATCCAGTCCCAAACATGCTCAATGGGGGACAGATCCGGAGATCTTGCTGGCTAGGGTAGTTGACTTACACCTTCTAGAGCACGTTGGGTGGCACGGGATACATGCGGACGTGCATTGTCCTGTTGGAACAGCAAGTTCCCTTGCCGGTCTAGGAATGGTAGAACGATGGGTTCGATGACGGTTTGGATGTACCGTGCACTATTCAGTGTCCCCTCGACGATCACCAGTGGTGTACGGCCAGTGTAGGAGATCGCTCCCCACACCATGATGCCGGGTGTTGGCCCTGTGTGCCTCGGTCGTATGCAGTCCTGATTGTGGCGCTCACCTGCACGGCGCCAAACACGCATACGACCATCATTGGCACCAAGGCCGAAGCGACTCTCATCGCTGAAGACGACACGTCTCCATTCGTCCCTCCATTCACGCCTGTCGCGACACCACTGGAGGCGGGCTGCACGATGTTGGGGCGTGAGCGGAAGACGGCCTAACGGTGTGCGGGACCGTAGCCCAGCTTCATGGAGACGGTTGCGAATGGTCCTCGCCGATACCCCAGGAGCAACAGTGTCCCTAATTTGCTGGGAAGTGGCGGTGCGGTCCCCTACGGCACTGTGTAGGATCCTACGGTCTTGGCGTGCATCCGTGCGTCGCTGCGGTCCGGTCCCAGGTCGACGGGCACGTGCACCTTCCGCCGACCACTGGCGACAACATCGATGTACTGTGGAGACCTCATGCCCCACGTGTTGAGCAATTCGGCGGTACGTCCACCCGGCCTCCCGCATGCCCACTATACGCCCTCGCTCAAAGTCCGTCAACTGCACATACGGTTCACGTCCACGCTGTCGCGGCATCCTACCAGTGTTAAAGACTGCGATGGAGCTCCGTATGCCACGGCAAACTGGCTGACACTGACGGCGGCGGTGCACAAATGCTGCGCAGCTAGCGCCATTCGACGGCCAACACCGCGGTTCCTGGTGTGTCCGCTGTGCCGTGCGTGTGATCATTGCTTGTACAGCTCTCTCGCAGTGTCCGGAGCAAGTATGGTGGGTCTGACACACCGGTGTCAATGTGTTCTTTTTTCCATTTCCAGGAGTGTATTTCAAGACTAAACCGCTCTACCGATTTCGATGAAATTTGGTATGGAGATAGCTTGATCGCTAAGGAAGAATAGTGGCTACTTTAGAACGTAGTAAAAACTATTTATGGATTTGAAGAATATAACGAATATAACGGTAATTAGATAATATATTTACACTTCGAAAAACCAATTAATTCTTTGACTTTTGAACTTCAATATATTTGTGAAAATTCTTGTACTGGTTGATATGTTTTACATAATATATAAGCGTAATGGAGACAGTACTTATACAGTCACCATCGTGTTTAAGCAATAGTTGTATAGTAATATTATATACGGGGCGATCAAAAGGCTTCGATTGCTACAACGTGTATGTTACCTAGTGCTAATCCACTGTGGGTTCATAGGCACCGACATGTAGGCAGGGAATCAGCGTGGTATTCATGTCTTTCCTAAGTGCATACGGTAGATGCGGATACGTGAACTATACCAACGCTATTATCAAATGCGTCCAAACAGGACCAACGCACTGTTATTCTTTTCCTGGCTGCCGAGTGACAAACACCAGCACACATCCATCAGCGAATGAAGTATGTGTGAGGAACAGTATGTTCGTCGCAAACCACCTTTGTGTTGTGGAATGGTGCGCAAAGTTCCATGCTGGTTACGATTTGATGCAATAGACCTTGCAGGCCACCCTCATCCATTACAGACAACAAGCGGGCGGTTGATGATGCGACTTGGTCTGACCGGCACATACCCTTTGTGCGCTAGCAAAAGATCTCATCGGCTTAGGTAGAGTGCAGGAGTTAGACTAAGTTCTGCAGCCAGTTGATACCCCGGGCGTTGAATGCTGAACAAAAAGCAACCGAGTATCTGTTTGTCTGAAGCACCTGACGCGTTTCAGTACTGAAGGCAAGACGTTCCTTGCACGCATTGTTACAGGCGACGAAAGCTGGTGCTACTGCTGGGAACCGGGATCGAAAGCGTCGACGACGCAGTGGTGTCATCCATCGTCCTCTCGTCCCAGGAAGTTCAAGAGCCAGACGTCTACTGGAAAGGTGACGCTCGCCTTGTTCTTTGATTACCGGGGCCCAGTGCTGAATAATTTCAAGGAACCTAATGTCTCCATCACTAGGAAATGGTACTACGTAACACTGTAGAAAATACGGGGTGCAATTAAGGTGAAACGTCCGGGAAAACCGCACTGCGTGCTGCTGCTTCATGATAACACATGTCTCCATATAACCAATGTGGTAATGCAGAAGTTTACGCCAATTCAAGAAGGAGCCACTCGAGCACCCGCCCAATAATACTTATCTCCCCACGTGATCATCACGCCTTCGGCCTTGAAGCGTCGGCGGTTCCAGTAGGACGAGAGTGTGTAACAGGCAGTTACTGACTACTTCACGCAGCAGATTTCGGTGCTTTAGCAAACGGATATCATGAACCTCGTGCGTCTACATCTACATCTACATCCATACTCCGCAAGCCACCTGACGGTGTGTGGCGGAGGGTACTTTGAGTACCTCTATCGGTTCTCCCCTCTATTCCAATCTCGTGTTGTTCGTGGAAAGGAAGATTGTCGGTATGCCTCTGTGTGGGCTCTAATCTCTCTGATTTTATCCTCATCGTCTCTTCGCGAGATATACGTAGGAGGGAGCAATATACTGCTTGACTCCCCGGTGAAGGTATGTTCTCCAAACTTCAACAAAAGCCCGTACCGAGCTACTGAGCGTCTCTCCTACGAAGTCTTCCACTGGAGTTTATCTATCATCTCTGTAAAGCTTTCGCGATTACTAAATGATCCTGTAACGATGCGCGCTGCTCTCCGTTAGATCTTCTCTATCTCTTCTATCAACCCTATCTGTCACGAATCCCACACTGGTGAGCAATATTCAAGCAGTGGGCGAACAAGTGTACTGTAACCTACTTCCTTTGTTTTCGGATTGCATTTCCTTAGGATTCTTCTAATGAATCTCAGTCTGGCATCTGCTTTACCGACGATCAACTTTATATGATCATTCCATTTTAAATCACTCCTAATGCGTACTCCCAGATAATTTATGGAATTAACTGCTTCCAGTTGCTGACCTGCTATATTGTAGCTAAATGATAAGGGATCTTTCTTTCTATGTATTCGCAGCACATTACACTTGTCTACATTGAGATTCAGTTACCATTCCCTGCACCATGCTTCAATTCGTTGCAGATCCTCCTGCATTTAAGTACAATTTTCCATTGTTACAACCTCTCGATATACCACAGCATCATCCGCGAAAAGCCCCACTGAACTTTCGATGTTATCCACAAGGTCATTTATGTATATTGTGAATAGCAGCGGTCCTACGACACTCCCCTGCCGCACACCTGAAATCAATCTTACTTCGAAAGACTTCAATTCATTGAGAATGGAGAGTGGTTTCATTGCCTCAAAGCTCACGGCAATTTTGTCCGATTGGCGTACGGCTTTTGGAATGTACTGCTTTCGGCCAGAAACCTCTTGATTGTCCTTTATAAATGCAAAAGTAACTCTGTTACGTTTTTCACCACTAAACCTCTGAACCGATTGCTGTTAAATTTCGTACGGAAACAGCTTGAACCCTTAGGCAGAACACGGGTTACCTTAGAAAGTTAACAAAGAATTACAGCTACGGTGATGAACTAGGGATTGGAACATTTTCTTATATCAGTTAACATATACAATGTTAAGAAATTATTAAATTTGTCGCGTTATGTACATGTCGTACAATATATAGGCGATTCAGTAGCATGATGCATAGATACACGCTTCTGGTCATACGCCTCCACTCGGCAGCGACGTTGCTCGTACCGCCGCATCGTGTGTTGGGTCAGTTTATCGGAGGAAATGTTTCATCATGAGCTATGCTTACCCGAACAGGCAGACACCTGGTGGTAAATGTAAAAGTCGTGTGACTAGGGATTCCCGTCGGGTAGATCGTTCACCGGGTGCAAGTCTTTCGATTTGACGCCACTTCGGCGACTTGCGCGTCGATGGGGATGAAATGATGATGATGATGATGATTATGACAATAAAACACCCAGTCCCTGAGCGGAAAAAATCTCCGACCCAGTAGGGAATCGAACCCAGGCTCTTAGGGTTGACATTCTGTCATGCTGACTATTTTTTTTTTTTCATTTTGTTCGTTGTTGATCGTTGTCTTTGGTCGTTGCGGACGTCACATGACATCCGTTCAAGTTCGTTTATTGATCCCTCCACTCAGTTTTTTAATTACAGAGGCTAACCAGCTCTCTGACTGAACACGCTGAGCTACCGTGTCGGCTGACCACTCAGCTACAGGGGACGGACACCTGGTGGTAGCTGAGGTTAGAGCACGTACAATAGCTTACTTACTGAACTTCACCCATTATAACGAAACTACTGATATGCGAACGCAGCCACGGCCTACAGCTACTTATCTTCATTAAAATTTACAGATTATTGCACGTACGAACTTACGAGGCAACATGGCAGACAGACGGCATTTTGTATCCTGCATTATATTTAAGTTCTCTGCGTAAGAAGTAACTCGTACATGCATAGACGCCACGGTCTGAAGATCGACGTAGCCACGAAACTGATTGCAGCCAAGTTAATAGTTTATTAGAAGACAATGAGATTTTTTTGGCATTGCTTTTATAATTCCAAACCGCAACGGCACACTGAAACCTTCAGAGTTTGTAACATGTGTAAAGTAATAGTTTCGTTAAATATTTGATTATTATCTCAAGATATTCACAGCACATTCTAGTTAATACCAGGGGGGCAGGCAATGAAAATTTAGTAACTGAACGAATATCACTTTGGTTCAAATTGCTCTGAAAACTATGCCACTTAACTTCTGAGGTCATCAGTCGCCTAGAACTTAGAACTAATTAAACCTAACTAACCTAAGGACATCACACACATCCATGCCCGAGGCAGGATTCGAAACTGCGACCGTAGCGGTCGCTCGGCGCCAGACTGTAGCGCCCAGAACCGCACGGCCACTCCGGCCGGCTCACCAATAAGTATGATTTCCATGCGTAGTACAGCTGACGTCATAAACATTCGCAACTGCTACAATATTTCGTAGAAATATTAAGGTTATTAGAGATGGGGCATATCCTTATATTTCGGCAAGCAAAATTAAACAAATATGCCGTGTCTTATTGAAAGGAACTATCCCGGAATTTACCTTAATCGAAGTAAAAGAACATACTGAAAACCTAAATCGCAATGGCCAGTAAGGTATTTTAACCACCGTTCTCCAGAATGCTGACATCACCACATCGTTCAGCCTATAGATGACAAATTACTGGAAGTACATCTTCGAATAACTATCCTTTGAAATATCGATCTTTGTGCAGATGACTTAATTCATCTTGTAGAAGACGAAGAAAACACATGTTTTTCGTTTCCTCATTAAGTATATGAACAACACCAGTTTCTGCCGCATGTGATGAATTAAATTACTACGCATGTTTCTACAAACAGCCACTATGTCGTAGAATGGGCTTTGATTCTTACTAGCACGTCGACGAAAGAAAGTTGTCTGTGTTTTGTTTTTTCGGGGATGAACTGGATGCAGTTGTTGAAGCCACATAAAGACCCAGCTGGGACGATGTTGATGTATTATAACCTGGTCGTCAATAACACGAGATCGTGCTCAACGGTATTGTCTACAAATTTCTTTATGTAAAAGCTTTTAAAGCTCCTTAAAGAAAACAAACATTATTAACAGTTTACAGCTTTAATCTTCATTCCTACATATGATTTCTCAACGTAGTAGACCTGTCGACGAACACATTGCTCCCAACGAGAGACCAGTTTGTGGATATCGTCACTGTAAAATATTTGACTTTGTTGATGGTGCCACAACCTTACCTGAGCTTCCATCGCTTCATTACTATCAAAGTGCAGTACTCGAAGGTCTTTTTTAAGGTTTGTGAACAGATGCAAATCGATTGGAACCGAGTAGGGACTGTATGGAACATGATCGACGACAGTGAACCCAAGGTGTTGCCTTGTTGCAGATGTCGCAGCGCTCTTGTGTGGTCTGGCACTGTCATGCTGAAGGAGAGGGTGCTGCACGTGCGGACGAACACTTTGTATCCGAAACTTGATTACAGTACGCTCTTCCTAACTCACACATATTTACATACACACCCCAATGTTACGTCCCCACGATTCGGAGCCCTCCAGCAGCAGAAGGCTGCAGTTACGAAAGTCTTGAAGAAAAGAGATGTATAATCTTAATAGCGTTTGTTTTATTTAAAAATATTCAAGAGCTTCCACATAAAAAATTCCTAAGCATTACTTTCCAACAAACCATCGTAAAATTTTGCGAGCGGTATAGCTTAGTTTTTAAACACATCAAAAAAATTTATGCATCACCCCAGTTCACAGAACTGCTGAAAATAGACGTTGACTGTGGATATTGTATCAAGGACACAGCCCCTTTGACTCTTCAGAGATGTCACTAAACCCGCCCAAAGATGTGAACAACCACGTATGAGCAGCGCCTATTAGACGGAGGGGGTCCAGCAGCTGATCAGTTCCAGTCATTCCACCAGGAAGGAGGTACACGGCTCGTGTTGTCTGCAGTTCAACCATGCCTAGACCGTCAATACCGTGGTTCGTTCGCGTCCGCATTGTTACTTTTTGTCAGGAACGACTCTCAACAAGGGAAGTATCAGGCGTCTCGGAGTGAAGCAAAACGATGTTGTTCGGACATGGAGGAGATACAGAGAGACAGCTGACCGCTACCTACGGATTATGGCTCGGCGGAACCCTGACAGCAACGCCACCATGATGAATAATGCTTTTCGTACAGCCGCAGGACGTCGTGTCACGCCTCTAACTGTGCGCAATAGGCTAAATGATGCGCAACTTCACTCCCGACGTCCATGGCGAGGTCCATCTTTGCAGCCACGACACCATGCAGCGCGGTACAAATGGGCCCATCAACATGCCGAATGGAGCCCTCAGGATTCGCATCTGTTCTCTTCACCGATGAGTGTTGCATATACCTTCAACCAGAGAATCGTCGGAGACGTGTTTGGAGATAACTCGGTCAGGCTGAACATCTTAGATACACTGCCCAGCGAATACAGCAAGGTGGAGTTTCCCTGCTGTTTTGGGGTGGCATTACATGGGGCCGATGTACACCGCTGATTGTCATGGAAGGCGCCGTAAAGGCTGTACGATACGTGAATGCCATCCTCCGACAGATAGTGCAACGGTATCGGCAACATATTGGCGAGGCATTTGTCTTCATGGACGACAATTAGCGCCCCCATCGTGCACATCTTGTGAATGACTTCCTTCAGGATAACGACATCGCTCGACTAGAGTGGCCAGCATGTTCTCCAGACATGAACCCTATCGAACGTGCCTGGGATAGATTGAACAGGGCTGTTTATGGAAGACGTGACCCACCAACCACTCTGAGGGATCTAAGCCGAATCATCATTGAAGAGTGGGACACTATGGACCAACAGTACCTTGATGGACTTGTGGATAGTATGCCACGACGAATACAGCCATGCATCAATGCAAGAGGACGTGCTACTCTGTATTAGATGTACCGGTGTGTACAATAATCTGGACCACCACCTGCGAAGGTCTCGTTGTATGGTGGTACAACATGCAAAGTGTGGTTTTCTTGAGCAATAAAAAGGCCGTAAATGATGTTTATGTTGATGTCTATTCCAATTTTCTGTACATGTTCCGGAACTCTCTGAACCGAGATGGTGCAAAACTTTTTTTGATGTGTAGTTAAATTGGGTTACGTTATAGGACACGGCATACCACTGTCAGCTGGTCTCTTAACTGATGCGAATTCATAATCTTGTTTGTGAAATTCCGCTACGGTCGCAGGTTCGAATCCTGCCTCGGGCATGGATGTGTGTGATGTCCTTAGGTTAGTTAGGTTTAATTAGTTCAAAGTTCTAGGCGACTGATGACCTCAGAAGTTAAGTCGCATAGTGCTCAGAGCCATTTGAACCATTTGCACTTATTGGTGATACATGAAAATTTGTGCCGGACCAGTACTTGACCGGGATTGACACTGCGCCATATGGAGGTTTGGATCGTTCCTGAGTGCACGGACAGGGGATATGGTTAAAGCAATCGCTCGCAAAAAGTAGAAGATCCGGGTTTGGGTCCTGCTCCGATGCAAACTTTCATGTGTCAGAAATAGGTATGATTTGCATGCCTAACACAGCTGGTGGTACAAATATTCGCAACTGTGCCTGAATTTCGTAATATTACTATAGCTGTTGATCGTCTCCGATGGCTGTTCCTTCATACACGTGTGGATTTCTGAAGGAACAGAAATTGTAATAATAATCTAATATTTCATCCTTAGTTCATTCCTGATGAACAGGAGAATGGCAAGGGTGACGAAGCGCCGACAGCTGTGGCTTTTCTTGCATGTATAAAAATAGTGGCAGACAGCATTGGAAAACCTCTAGATAAGTGTAGAATAAGAACTATACTGAAACGGATATTAACTCGAAAAAACCTGCTCACCTCTGCAAAAAATAGATGAGACTCATTATTCATAAAAATTGTCTAAGAATATAGAGCGGTCGCGGTCAAGTGTATACTGAAACAACAAAGAGAAGTCTCGATACACTGGTAAGTGAACAAAGAAGCATTAGCAGACTGCTATATACAAAGAAATATGCGATATCAACGCACAGTTTCCAAAACCATTATGCCGTCCAGTTTCATGACTTCATTTATGTTTGTGATCACTGTCATTAAAAATTACTGGCTTGGCGATAAGTATTGGCATTTTTAAGTGAAAATTTTGCTTTGAAAATAAAATGTTTTGGCAGTGCGTTTCGTATTACTCGATAGATAATAATGCGCTCTGCGAAATAGTGTGTTTAATTTTTTTTTTTTTTTGCCGATGTAATTTCTGTTCTTTTTATGTCATTAAAATTGGGTATCAAGTCGACATAAAATAGTATTTTCCAAAGCTTTTGCTTTTTTGCGTTCAATGGAAGTGTAAAAGTCACAGAAGCTGCACGAGAGATTTCTGGAGTGTATAGAAAAGAAGCCACGCCTCTTCGGACAGCTCAGAATTGGTTTAAGCGATTCAAAGACGGCAATGGCGATCGCAAAGAGACGCATGAGCCACCACAAATTGCTTGATTAGAAGCAAACAGTGAATGTGGAACTTAACGTCCAACTAATGCAACGACTTAAGCAAGTTATGCATAAAATATGACCTGATCGGTGACATGGCATTCTTACAACGTCTCTCACATGCCAGCAACAATATCTCTCAGGTGAAGAACCACTATCTTAAGTTAGGAAAAGAAGGAGGAAAAAGAGTGAACATGTCAATACTGAAGAGGGCATTTTCTAGAGATTTACAGAAAGCATGGTAGAGGTAAATCGGAGTATAGGGCTCGGAATTTGAAGCCCGATACAAAAAAATGACCTTAACACAGTATCACTTCTTTTAGTTGAGATCCCCGAGTTGTGCTGAGATTTTAAGTTGACGAATGTTTGCATGTTGTGAATTATATGGCGATAAGACAGCTGTACAGTGAATAGCTAAGTGAGCGATGCCTGCTATCAGCTGGAACCGTTAGCAGCGCGACCGCATGTGGGCGCATTGTTTCGGCGCGCCTTTATGCTCCCGACAGCGCGCAGGCGACTTAACCAAAAGACGTGACCTCTCAGCCGGAGCCTCCTTAATGGAGTCGCCGGCTCAAGTGTTCTTCGTAACTGCTGGCCAGATGGCGCTCATTAAGTCTAGCGCCGTCGCAAAAAAGCCGGAAGGATCTCGGTGGCGCTCCGCACTTTGATACCAGCCGACATTTCTTGCATCGCCTTTCGTCCTCGTGGGCAACACTGTAATACACTTGCGAGCTCTCGTAAGAACGTTTGATTGTATCGAAAATGTGCGATTCCTACTTTTAGTGGGCAAAACTTCCCTCAGTATCTACAGGAATGAAAAACTATCAAAGTCCGTTCTTCAACCATATTTTACGCTCTCAACTTGACAAATAGAAGGAAGGAAATAAGATAGGGTTTAACGTCCCGTACACATCACGATCATTACAGACTGATAGCAAGCTCGGATAGCGTCAAGAATACGGAATGAAATCGGCAGTTCCCTTTTCAAAAGAACCACCCCGGCATTTTCCTGGAGCGATTTAGGGAAATCACGGCAAACCTAAATCTGGATGGTCGGACGCTGGTTTGAACCGTCGTTCTCCAGAATGTGAATCTAGCGTGCCAACCACTGCGGCACCTCCTCGGTTTAGTAAATATAAATATCAAGTTTTTGTGACTACTATCCTTGTGAAGATCTAGGAATGTCTGCGGGGTCCGCGTTTTTCTTTTTTTTCAGTTAACATTGTCTACTTTATTGCATTATTAAAACTCAGCTGCCAGTCTTAAGACACCATTAACAATGCCAGTCCTTTATTTTTCATCCTAATGGCCCAACGTTCCGTCCTCTCTCCGTAAATATCATTCCACTGCTCAAAGAAAATGCACGAACTATCTCCCTCCGTCTGCCTCTTCCAAGTTGTTGGCGACACCATATTCCTATGAGCTATCCTACTGAAATCGTAGTATTCCCACCAACACCATCTCACACATTTCGTCTTGTAGGAGAACCCATGTCATTTTAAAAACGAAAAAGAAAATTCCGAAACCTCTGAAATAACGCCCACCACTTTTGTCCCCATTACTTCTAAACCACCATTTGAAATTCCGGCACAATTATCATACCTGAGACTCTAGTTTCATTTTGGTATAAAATGGAACCCACGTCTACTAGTCATCCGACAGAAATTCAGCTAGTGACAAAGACTAATAACTGGCTGAGTGTCTGATATGCATTCCTTCGCGGTCCTCTGTATCATAAAACCTTGATCTAACCTATTCTGTCCCATATTTTTGTCGCCACGATTATGGCTCCTTCAAAAGTAGAGTCCCTGAAAACTATTGAACGCAATACAGTCCAAATATCTTTTCGTATCTTATGAAATTCACCTTCGTTCTAACTCATGTAACATGTACGTGCCATACGTCCCGTGAACTGGCTGCCAATGCTTCCATCCCCCCCGGTCCCCCCCCCCCCCCACCCCTTCGGCCCCGTCCCCATCTTTTCCGTTACAATACTTTCGATCCTACATGTCTGTATCAACAGTTACACTCCTCAAAAATTTTCTAAAATTCTGACGTTGTATACTACAGATCTGATGAATGTTTTCCTTAATATCACATATTAACCATCCCCCGTGATGTTTTACACACTTCGTCGTTCCCTGCTTTTGCTTCTCCTCTTGCTTAATACCGTGACTTGTCTTTAACTGAATAGTACTTAAACACAATATCCATGTTGTACTGACCAGTAGTCCTTCACATTAAACCCTTCCACACACTTCAATGAGCCTTCTTTAGCGCTGTTCATATACATATACTTACGCTTCGGGCTTGTAAATCATCTTTTTTTCCAAGTTTTGACCCTACCTTTCATACTGTAATCCATTTACCAACTTCATATTCACTCTTATCAGTAATATCCTAACAAAATATAACAACAGAGGCTTTGCGCAGTTTCTACCGCCGAATATTTATCGTCATTAAAATTTTAAATGTTACAAATATATTTTTAAAATTAGTTAGGCTGGCGAACAATAACTGACAACCTACAGCCGCCCGTAAAAGATGAACGAATTTAAGAACAGCAGGACAACATATACACGGTATTGTTTCAACGTGAGTTTGGAGCCTGATGCTTGACGAGTAGTAGGTAGTGCGAGACGTCTATTCCGATATCGCAGAGCCGAAGATGTGCTCCAAAACGATAAGATCTAGTATATGTTATAAGAAATGTCGCAGCTCTCAAAATATACGGATTCTTCCCCCGCCTGCCTGCCTGCCTCTTCTCCAGTATAGCCGCCGATTCAATGTGTGTGAAATATAGGCACTTGCAAACGGTCCCACTGATGTATTCCAGCCGCCTGCACTCGTGATCTCTTGAATCATATCAGAGCAGTCTGATAGCGAGGACTCCGGAACGTATCGAGGAAACGCTCTCATTCATATCGTACAGACGATAATACTTCAGGGTACTGGATTCGTGTTGGAAAAATATCGTTTTCGCCTAGAATTTTATTTTTGAGGCCGTTTTCTTTAGATGCAACAAATTTAATGTCTTTCTGATGACTTTGTCATAGTGCAGCAATCGTAGAACATATCTCCACCAAATGTAGACTTTTTTAGAAACAGAATTGTGGATGGGCTACGGATGACGTAGAATCTAGTAATCATACGGCTATAGCTACTTTCTCTATCTGATATCTGCAGCTTGCAGTCCGTCCAGTAAACCGTTTGTTGCTGGTTAGCAAAAGTCCACCTGAGAAACTATCACCCATTAATATAATTATTAAGAAAGTTGATTTACTCGAGTAGAAAAAGAAGCGTTTAAGAAATTTCAGGCAATTTATACCAGTACTTCTTAAAATGTGCAATTTGTCGTGTACTAGGGTGGTACGCTTGCGAGGTTGCACCATTTACTATCATTATTAAAAGAACTTATTTATCCCAGTAGAATATGAAGTGTGTAAGAAATTTCAGGCTAATTACACCCTAATTCTTAAACTGCTCAATTTTTTCGTGGCTTGGGGTGGTACGCTTGTGAAATGTTGTTGTTCGTGCACAAATAGCACGGTAATAAATATATGATGAGGATATTGCAAAGTAAAACATCTCACCGGTATTGAAATAGAAAGCAGGTACGACGAAGCACGAACTGTGACTGGCAAGCTACAGTGAAATTCCGCGCCGCCGAAACCGGGCGTAAGTGTAAAATGCAGGTTGTTCCAAAATAATCGTTAGAACTTTCATCACATATTTTTCATAAATGGGGGTAGATAGAGAAATATGCTTTTTTTCCCTGTTAGTTATTGAAGAAAACGGCCAACCCTTATCTGATAACACGGTGTGTGGAATGGTTGACGGTGATCAAATCTGACATCCATGGCCGACGCAACTTCCCGACACGTTACAGAAGCACACCACCATCATGTCCGAACATGAGATAGTGGGAAGTGAGGTTCAAGAAATCCAGAAGTATCACGAAGAGGATGCGTTTTGGGCGTGCGAGTAGGACTCATGCAGATGTGGAACGGACGCAACACACATTTATCCGGAGCCCAACCAAATCAGTCCGTCAAACGTCTCGACAGTTGTAGCTACCGTCAACCACGGTACCACGGTGCACAAGAACTCACACATTTTATTGCTGAGTTTAAGGAAAATGCATAATCTGAAAAGCAGATTCGACAGGCTATGGAGTTTTTATCATTAAGAACTTTAACATTAAGAGTGTGTTCCGTCCACCTTCCAAGATTAGGGCACTGTTCGGCTTTGATTAGATTAGATTAGATTAGATTAATACTAGTTCCATGGATCATGAATACGATATTTCATAATGATGTGGAACGAGTCAAATTTCTCCGTTTGCTACTTGTATTGGTGCTGGAATTGTTCCCCATTCATCTCTGCTTCCTCCTATACTCACCTTCTGCGTCACATAATGCGCAATGGCTCCAGGCAGCATTTAGTCTTGTGGTGTTTTAGCCCATTAGCATGTGTACATGTACAAAGATGATTTGGGACTGAGGAAACATGGCATATATAACATTCCGTGTCAGTGTCGGAAGGTTTACTCCAGGACAGGCTGTAGCAGAACGTTGTACAACCGAGGGACACAGAATGAAATTTTACGATACAGTGGTTGTTGCCGCCGCTGTTCTGCTAAAGGGCGACGCCACCAGCACAATATTGGAGGGCAGAAGGTGTGTTGAGCGGCCCGTACGATTTACAGCCTAGGCACCAGTTTTCAGTGGGCCTCACGAGCAGCAGCGTTCTCCTGAAGATGGCGGACAGAAGGATCACCGAAATAACGAATCAACTTTATCTTTGGATGCGGCAGCAAACCCGAGGACACTATCAAGAATTATTACACCAGAGCCGGCCGGAGTGGCCGTGCGGTTCTAGGCGTTACAGTCTGGAGCCGAGCGACCGCTACGGTCGCAGGTTCGAATCCTGCCTCGGGCATGGATGTGTGTGATGTCCTTAGGTTAGTTAGGTTTAATTAGCTCCAAGTTCTAGGCGACTGATGACCTCAGATGTTAAGTCGCATAGTGCTCGGAGCCATTTATTACACCAGAAAAGTTTACAAATTCGCAATATTTAATATAACGGGCTTGTGTGACCGTAATTCCTAGTGACAGTATATAATGATGATGATGTTCGGTTTGTGGGGCGTTCAACTGCGCAATAATCACCGCCCGTACGAAGTCCCAATTTTTAAACAGTCCAATCTTTTACGCGGTCCAAACTAGCCACTGTCACCAATGATTATGATGAAAGGATGAGGACAACACAAACACTCATTCCCCGGGCAGAGAAAATCCCCAATCCGGCCGGGAATCGAACCCGGGACCCGTGATCCAGAGGCAGCAGCGCTAGCCCCTAGATCACGAGCTGCGGACGCCAGTATACAATGGTTCTCGATCATAACTGTACATTGTTTATTATTTTCATCGTCAGGCACTGGTTGGTGGGAAGTGGAGAAACAGTGGCATAATATTTCTGCTCACTAATGGTGCACCAATGTCCGTTCTTAGTATTCAAACACCTCTGTTTATTGAGTGCATGAGACACAAAAGATGGTAAGAGGGAAGAAAGAAAAGTTACAGTTTAAGGTGTTACCACAGCCAGAGTCATCAGAGGCAGAAGAAAGGTAAGTAAAAGAACGCTTGAGGAATGGAACGGGAATGGAACAAAGCTTTTACACAGTATCACTCCCGTGCTTAAAGCATTCGATCTTCCCGCTCGGTACAGATCATGGTGATACAATTGTTGGACGGAAGCATTAACTTCGGTTGTCTTTTCCTTTACCATAGTAGAAAAAGTTTTTCATAGGATCTTAACGTCACATATCTCTGGATAAGTATAAAAGTTTCCTTACTATTGTCAGACTGAACCTGAAGGTTACTTGCACCAACATGATGGTCCAGTTTAGGAACCCTTTAAAGAAATATATATTTACTTTTCGATTCCCCCACTTGCCATTCTTTACTGTTAATCACAATCTGTTTCAAACCTTGGACACTAAACTGAGAGGATCAACATCATGGGATTTTTCGGTGAAGTGGTGACCAACCGCATACATTAACACAAAGTTTAGCTGCTGGTGTAGGCGGCGAAACTTCTGGACGGGAAACATTGTATGCAGTGAAGTCTCTTCAGCTGATTGTGGCAAGATGATGAGACTAAATCAAGTTTCTTGTGGCTGGGCAGATAGTCAACTACTCGATCAACAGCGTCATGTGCATGTATACATCATGTTACGTCACACTAGAAGAATGTCACTATCCACAGCCGAAGAGGACTTTTCATGTAGGGTCTGGTAATTTAGTCATGGCACTTAAAATTCTGTACTGATTTTGGGATTTGAATGCATTGTTTCTCAGGAAGACTTGGTGCATGATGATAGGGCTTCGGTAAATGTGTAGATGTTTGATAATGGCATGAATTGGCTCTTACGCAAGGACTGAAGGCCAATAATGACAAAAATTTTAAGAACATTTTAAGATTTTAGTAATTTTTTTGAAATTCCATCGATGCGAAAGGCAATTTTTATGTATGTTTATGGTAAAAAGACAACGAATATCCGGAAGTAGGATTGACGAGAGGTTTGGACAAGACAAAATTTCTTATGTATGCAAATGAAATGATGAATGTTTTTCATTGCTTTCCATATTTTATACGTAATACGTAGAAATAGGAGCGACCTGATGATGATGTTTGGTCTGTGGGGCGCTCAACTGCACGGTCATCAGCGCCCGTATAAAGTCTCAATTTTTACACAGTCCAATTTTTACACAATCCAATCTAGCCACTGTCATGAATAATGATAATGATAATATGATGAGGACAACATATCCCCGGTCAGAGAAAATCCCAAAAGCGGCAGAAATCGAACTCAGGGTCCCCTGAACCAGAGGCAGCAACGCTAACCACTAGACCACGAGCTGCGGTCGCAGCTACCTGATACTTCCAGGCCATTATTCTGCATATTTCAAGCAATCTCTATTTCACGTACTGATTCGTGCTCGTGTAGAATGTCTGTGCTTCGCTAAGTCAGAGGAGGTTCTACAATGCGTCAATCATTCGTGCCAAATCTTTCCAGCTGTCATCATATCGCTATTGACGTCATGCAACTTCACACAAGCACATTGATAAGAAATGTTCATTGATCAGATGATCCCTCCTCAGCCTTTGGATTGATTTTCTTTACTTAAACAGAGTGCAACCTTTCACGATATGTTCCACCAAAAGTTAACGACACACTTTGTCTTACTGAGTTCGTATAATTATGGGCTTCCAGTGAGAAGCTAAAATCTTACTGAACGATCCTATCAGCTTGTCTAAGAAGAGGAGTCACTTCAAGTAAGGAATACTTACGACTAAAAGCTTATTATTTCATTATTCCAAATGAATTAAATCACTGTACATGCGCTCTTCTTGCGCTGCATCGAGTTTAAAAATGAATCCTTGTCTAACTCATAGTAAGCTCCTGGTATTCAGCTTCTTGTATGATGAGGGTGTAACAGCGTCTTCCCGGCTATGCAGTGATACAAGGCAGTACATTGTTTAAATTAGAAAAGGAGAAGTTCAATATTCAACGAACTACATGAAAAGAAGTCGGAAAATATTGCATGGCTTTAAGGTAGAAGAAAAGAACGTTGTGGTTTATTACAGGAGATAGTTAAAAACGGCTTAACTGTGTCAGACCTGTGATACGCAGATATATCATTGGTAATGGTGATTGTAGCAGAGGAATTGTCTACATAGCCCCCTACGGTTCATGACAGCTACCCAAGCATTTAATAGCTGATTATGACATTGTGACTATGTTCTTGGAATGAACAGTGGGAATAAACAAGCATATGGATTCAGTCAACAGATATTATCTTCTCCTTACCTGAAACTTTTGGTATCGTAGAATACCTAAGATTACCACTAGAGACAGTTTTGCACTACTGAAACACAATGTAAAAGTTTTGATTTTATGCAAACCATTGGTACTTTTTTAGGAATAAGCCTTGTAAATATTATTATTTATTAATGTAAATGTTGAAAAAGCGTGGAAAGTAAGTAAGCGCTGTTGTTCGTGACCTCTTTGCCAAAGTAAATTCATCAAATTGGGAGAATTCCAGGAATATTATTTTGTTTAGTAGCTGATTCATTATCACTTGTCTGTTGAACGCTAGTACGAGAAAACGGAAAGGCAGAAACCATTCAAAATTTGCAGGTTAACTGGAAGCTACTGATAAGCGTAAAATGGACAGAGAGAGAGAGAGAACTTACACTTCTGTCGTGGTAGTTGCTGACGGCGTTCTGGAAGAAGAGGCCGGCGATGAGTGCGGCGATGTTGGCTGTGTAGCTGGCGACAAAGATGACGGAGAATCCACCCCACACATTAATGAGGAACTTGTTGGGCCACGACTTGGGCGCCTTGAAGGCGACCAGGTGTCCACACAACAGTCCCCACATCACCCAGAGCGCAGACGCGATGCTGAAGTTCTTGCTGCGCTGGCGGCCCCAGGGGTTGAGGCCAAACGGACTCAGCCACTCGTAGACAGCGACGGCCATAGCGGTGATGTTGAGCGACGTGAAGATGGCGATCCACAGCTCGGGGCTGAAAGGCAGCAGGAAGGCGAGCAGCGGCACGTCGTTGCGCTCGGCTGGCGCCGCGAGGAAAGACACGCCGCTGAAGAAGTACGGCACCGAGAAATCGATCACCTGCAACCGCGAAAACCGACACTTTACGTTAATTATTCGCACCGCCCCAACTTCAGTACAATCATAAAATCACACATATTTCATCAGATACGTCTAATAATTTGCATCGCTAGTCACATATTCGGAACGAATTCGACAGATATATAAGTAATTCTCATAGCCTGCATTGCTTTTATTTGCAGAGCTAATAATAAATAAAAATTAAAACAAAACTAAGAATAAAATATTAGAACCCACTATGGATCATGCTCTCCTTCATGATATTTCTAGAGATTGTGGCTTCAAACAGAAGCACAATTATAAACTCTATATGAAGGTAGCATCTGTTCACGAAAAAACAGATACCATTGAGGACCGTGCAGCTTCTCTAGAACGAAATGATAATTAAATCGACACCGTAGCTGCAAACAGACGTTGATATACATCATTGGGGACATGTTGAAAATGTGTGCCCCGACTAGGACTCCAACCCCTGATCTCCTGCTTACGTGGCTGACGCTCTATGCATCTGAGCCACCAAGGGCACAGACGATAGTGCGCCTGCAGCGACTTATCCCTTACACGCTCCCCGTGAGACCCACATTCCCAACATGGCCTCACCACTACATTCGTAGTACACCTAATTGATGTTTGCCCATCACACTCATTCCTCGTGGCAGATTAATCTACCAAGTCCCGTATGAGTTGGGGAATAGCGTGTGCGTTCGCACAAGAAGGTCAATGGCCGGGTAGCCATATTTTAACTATATCTCCATCTACATCTACATACATACTCCGCAATCCACCATACGGTGCGTGGCGGAGGGTACCTCGTACCACAAATAGCATATTCTCTCCCTATTCCACTCCCAAACAGAACGAGGGCAAAATCACTGCCTAAATGCCGCTGTACGAGCCCTAATCTCTCCTATCTTATCTTGGTGGTCTTTCCGCGAAATGTAAGTTGGCGGCAGTAAAATTGTAGTGCAGTCAGCCTCAAATGCTGGTTCTCTAAATATCCTCAGTAGCGACTCACGAAAAGAACGCCTCCTTTTCTCTAGAGATTCGCACCCGAGTTCATGAAGCATTTCCGTAACACTCGCGTGATGATCAAACCTACCAGTAACAAATCTAGCAGCCCACCTCTGTATTGCTTCTATGTCCTCCTCCAATCCGACCTGATAAGGGTCCCAAACGCTCGAGCAGTACTCAAGAATAGGTCGTATTAGTGTTTTATAAGCGGTCTCCTTTACAGATGAACCACATCTTCCCAAAATTCTACCAATGAACTGAAGACGACTATCCGCCTTCCCCACAACTGCCATTACATGCTTGTCCCACTTCATATCGCTCTGCAATAATACGCCCAAATATTTAATCGACGTGACTGTGTCAAGCGCTACACTACTAATGGAGTATTCAAACATTACGGAATTCTTTTTCCTATTCATCTGCATTAATTTACATTTATCTATATTTAGAGTTAGCTGCCATTCTTTACACCAATCTACAAATCCTGTCCAAGTCATCTTGTATCCCCCTACAGTCACTAAACGACGACACCTTCCCGTACACCACAGCATCATCAGCAAACAGCCGCTCATTGCTATCCACCCTATCCAAAAGACCATTTATGTACATAGAAAGCAACAGCAGACCTACCACACTTCCCCGGGGCACTCCAGATGATACCCTCATCTCCGATGAACACTCACCATCGAGGACAACGTACTAGGTTCTATCACTTAAGAAGTCTTCGAGCCACTCACATATTTGGGAATCAATCCCATATGCTCGTACCTTAGTAGTCTGCAGTGGGGCACCGAGTCAAACGCTTTCCGGGAGTCAAGGAATATGGCATAAGGTAATATCTGTTCCCGAAAGAACAGATACCATTGATGACCGTGCAGCTTCTCTAGAATGGTATCTGTTCTTTCGGGAACATATACTACCTTCATATATAGTTAAAATATGACCTTCTTGTGCGAACGCACACGCTATGCCCCAACTCGTAGGGGACTTTGTAGATTAATTTGGCCACGAGTAATGAGTGTGATGAGCAAACATCTATTAGGCGCACTACGAATGTAGTGGTGTGGACATGTTTGGAATGTGGGTCTCACGGGGAACGTGCAAGGGATAAGTCCCTGCAGGTGCACTATCCTCTGTGCCCTCGGTGGCTCAGATGGATAGAGCGGCTGCCACGTAAGCAGGAGATCCCGGTCGGGGCACACATTTTCAACAGGTCCGCAATGATGTATATCAACGCCTGTTTGCAGCTAAGGTGTCGATTTAACTATCATTAAAAAATTATAAACACACCATCGTTTGACCATCTCACGGAACCCCCTATCGAAAACAGTAAATAGGCATCCCTGGAGTAGAGAAACAACTGAAAGAATTGAAAAAAGAAAGTCACCAGGTTCCGATGGAATCCCGTTTCGGTTTTACGTAGAGTACTCTAAGGCATTGCCCTATTATTTAGCTTGCATTTCTCGCGAATCCCTCGCTCTGTGCAAAGATCCAAGCAAATGGATAAAAGCGCACGTGAATGCTGTATGTAAGAAGGGTAAAATAGAGGACCTGCAAAATTACAGACCACTATCCTTAACATCGGATTGCTGCAGAGTTCATGAACGTTTTGCCAGTTCGAAGCTTCTGTTCACGGATCAGCACTGTTATAAAAAGCATCGCCTGTGTGAAACTCAGGTCGCTCTTTTCTGACACGACATAATGCGAACTATAGATGAAGGCCAACTGGCAGATTCCATATTCCCACATTTCCTACAAGCGTTTTTACACGGTGCCACAATGCAAGGTGTTAACGAAGGTATGAGCATACGGAATAGCTTCACAGATTTGTCAGTCGCTCGGAGAGTTCTTAGGTAAGATAAGCCAGTAAGCTGACTTCAATGGCGAGTGCTCATTACAGACAAGGGTATCGTTAGGAGTGCTCCAGGGAAGTCTACCGAGCGAGGTGGCGCAGTGGTTAGACACTGGACTCGCATTCGGGAGGACGACGGTTCAATCCCGCGTCCGGCCAACCTGATTTAGGTTTTCCGTGATTTCCCTAAATCGCTCCAGGCAAATGCCGGGATGGTTCCTTTCAAAGGGCACGGCCGACTTCCTTCCCCGTCCTTCCCTAATCCGATGAGACCGATGACCTCGCTGTCTGGTCTCCTTCCCCAAACCAACCAACCAACCAACCAGGGAAGTCCGACAGGACAGCTATAGTTCTGTACGTTCATAAATAGTCTGGTGGGCAAGGTGAACAGCAGTCTGCGGCTGTTTGCTGATAATACAGTGATGTACAGAAGGTGTCGTTGTTGAGTGATTGTAGGATGATACGAGATGACTTAGACAGTATTTCTAGTTGGTGTTATGAAAGTGAACTAGCTCTAGGTGTAGAAAAATTTAAATTAATGCAGATGAGTAGGTAAAACAGACGCGTAATGTTGGAATAAAGCAGTAGTAGCATTCTTCTTGACACGGTAACGTCGATTAAATATCTGGCCGTAACGTTGCAAAGCAATATGAAATGGAATGAGCGTGTAAGGATAGTAGAGGGTGGGGCAAATAAAAGTGTTCTCCTGCAGTTTCTGAAGTCTATGAGGGTTGTGACGATAAACCTTACACTTGAGGGCTCCCCACTGTGGTGTCACCGCCAGACACCACACTTGCTAGGTGGTAGCCTTTAAATCGGCCGCGGTCCGTTAGTATACGTCGGACCCGCGTGTCGCCACTATCAGTGATTGCAGACCGAGCGCCGCCACACGGCAGGTCTAGAGAGACTTCCTAGCACTCGCCCCAATTGTACAGCCGACTTTGCTAGCGATGGTTCACTGACAAATTACGCTCTCATTTGCCGAGACGATAGTTAGCATAGCCTTCAGCTACGTCATTTGCTACGACCTAGCAACGCGCCATTACCAGTTACTATTGATGCTGTAAAACGTGTACCGTCAAGAGCGATGTTCACCAATTATGGATTAAAGTTAAGTATTCCAACAGATACGTACTATTTTTGCTAGTCTCATATCCCTGACCTGTTACAGACCTCACGCAAGCCTGCGTGAGCTTAAACGCGTGCCTTTCGGCTTCCTGTCATAGTGGATTGGCTGTCTTGCCAGTCCACAACACCCACACAGAGTACTCGCACCCCACCCTGCAATATAGAAAGCAAACGATCGACTTCGGTTTGTTTGGAGAATCTTAGAAAAGTGAGAATCAACTGTGAAGGAGACTGCGTAAAGACTGGGTCCACAAGGTGGAATTAAAGGAAGAAATAGAAGTACAGTAGTTCAGATGCGGCCTGCCAGATTTGTTACCGGAGGGTTCGAATAACTCGCAAGTATTACGGAGATGCCTTGGGAACTCGAATGGGAACCCCTGGAAGGAAGGCGACTTTCATTTAATTGAACACTACTGAAAAAATTTTGAGATCCGGCATTTGAAAAGAAAAAACAAGGAAGGAAGATTAGATTTAAAATCCAGTCGACATCGAGGTCATTAGAGACGGAGAACAAGCTCGGATTGGGTGAGGGTGGGGAAAGAAGTCGGCTGTACCCATTCAAAGGAACCATCACGGCATTTTCCTGGAGCGATTTAGGGAAATCACGGAAAACATGAAATATCTAGGAGTGACTATCCGGAGCGACCTAAAGTGCATTGATAGCATAAAACGTCCTGTTGAAGAAGCAGATGCCAGGCTGAAATTCATCAGAGGAATCTCAAAGGGTCGTAATTGTCCCAGGAAGAAATGGTTTGCAAGACACTCATTCGACCGACTGAGTATTGCTCGTCGGTTTAAGACTCTTTCTAGGTTGGATTTACCCTGTGAGTACCAGTTGTTGGTTGAATTTACCCTTTGAGTACCAGTTGTTTCAGCCAGAGACAACCAGTCTTTTTTTTTTTAAGTACCAGTTTTACGACTGTAGTGCACCGTAGCAATCACTTAGAGCATTTGAATCAACAGTCGGTGCGATTGTGCTACGTGACTACAGGGGAGTGTGGCATGACATTCTTAAAGTGATCGTTTTAAGGAAATCATTGACTGAGAAAGGAAGTATATCTAAAATAATAGTAACGTATACCTGAGTTTGTGGTACAGCCTTTATGAATGGTTTCTGTGATGGTAAAGGTCAATTTCGTGAATAATTTCAAAGTTAATTTTTTTGTATTGCTGGGACTCAAAGGGTTAATAGAAGAGAGAGAAAAGATCCATCGAAGAGTGCCACGTTTTGTCACGGGCTTGTTTAATAAGTGGGATACCGTTGTTGAGATGCCCAGCGAGCTCCAGTATCAGACGCTACAAAAAAGGGGTTGCGCATCTGCGAGACATTTACTGTTAAAATTCTTAGAGCATACGGCGTAAGGAAATCGATATATTATTTCCGCCCATACAAGTCTCGCAAAATGTTTAGGATAAGAAAATAAGAGAAATTAGAGTACTTATGGAGCTTTCCGACGGTCTTTCGTCTCACGCGCCATTCGGGAATGGAAAGGGGGAAACACATAGCGATACCAATGTACCCTCCGCCACACACCGTGAGGTCGCTTGTGGACTATCAGTGTAGATGCAAATGTAAATCTTGAGTAGGAACAGATGTACTGTTAATAAACTCTCTTCTTCTAATAAAATGGGTTTACGTAGCACGAGTTGATTACATTGGTTCTTGGTTTCGCTTCCACTAACAAATAAGTACGTACCTGATAAATCTCACTGTTCTAGTCTCGTAATCAACAAATAGGGCATAAAACGCATGATTACCAAATCCTTCACACCTTGTGAGTCCTAGCTGCAATGCAGGAAGCATTTCATCTAGAACGAGTCTACAGCAAGGTTGAGAGCAAAAATCGTCTTTTCTTGGTCCTGACCATCGCCTGTGGCAATCTTTAATTCGTTTTAAGAGTACGAATAATCTTTCCACACCCACATTCTATATGTTTGTTTAGTTTTAATACATTCCCGATACTTGGAACCTAAAATCCTTTATCAAATGTAACCTTTACCAGGACGACAGTAGATCGACTGTAAACATATAACTACTGCGTATTTGCGTATTACGTATATTTATTGTTTATTGTACTGGTTCGATTCGTAAATGAGGTCTTAGGATGCCGAAACTATTAATGACTTTCAGGTTTGCGTGATTTGCTTCTAAGCGTTTGCGTGATTTCAACTTGAGCTGACTGGGACTCTGACCCTAAGTCACCTTGAGAAAGGTTCTACCTGGTTAGAAAATTGTCCTTTTGTATATGAAAGCGTTTTCTCCTCCCGTGTACTAATACCAAAAAGGAAATGATCGTATGGCATTTATTGGCCGGAATATCTCCTTCGGGGTACGGCCGTTTATTGCAAATCTGTTTAGTTCATACCACTTCGGTGACTTGCGTGTCAGTGACGATGAAAATGATGATGAAGGACACACAACACCCAGTCCCCTGTCGGGATTTGAACCCGGGCCCCCTTGCGAGGTAGGCGGTAACGCTACCGTTGCGCTACGGAGTCGACAATAAAATGACGAGTTGGTAACAACTGTATAATACTTTATTGCATTTCATGTGAATATGTGTTTCCTTATTTCGCTGATGGTTGCCCATCATTTCAGTAATAGAGAAACCTTACGCATTAATGTCTGTCTGCTGACATCGTGACAGGGCATGGACTATTTAAATGCAATGGGACGCAATTCAGCTTCTTACAAATACTAACGTTTCCGGAAAAAATTAGAAGAGGACTAAACTTTTGTTCTTATAAATTAGTTCTTCTTGGTTTTTTCCTCGTAACAATGGTGCTAAGGCTAGTTTATAACTGTCAGTTTGCTTTAAGTTGCCCCATTGTTTGCTACAAAGAAATTGTTTCTGACAAATGGTCAATAATTTTCGGTTCCAGGTCGTTGTTGACTTACAAGCAATACTCAACTAATAGACTTTCTCTATCGAAGTCACTGTGGATACGTCAAGCTCGAATTAAATCCTTTTTATTAATGTGATGCAAGGTTTCGTGTAATTAGCTGCAAATCACTGTTGAGAGAAATTAGTTCAAATAAAAAATTCAATGAGACTGTAATAAAAAATTCAACGAGATTGTAAACATGAGACAGATACAGTTGTGTGTATCAACGAAAGTTCATAATTTATTATTGTCGAAAAAGCTATGAAGGGGATAGTATCTACATTGAAAAATATGGTATAAGGTAGCAGTTGCCACGAACTGAGTGATCCTTGTTTCGTTGATACACAACCTCCAAAGGCGTATTGGTACCTCTTTGCGTGGTTACTGGCAACCTCAGACTTGCTGTCTACATCCACATACATATTCTGCAGGCCACGCGACGCATGGTGGAGGGTATCTTGTATCCTACACCAAATAAAATTTATGTCTAAGTGATCTTGTATCCGCTGTGGCCGAGCGGTTCTAGAAGCCACAGTCCAGAACCGTACTGCTGCTACGGTCGCAGGTTCGAATCCTGCCTCGGGCATGGATGTGTGTGATGTCTTTAGGCTAGTTAGGTTTAAGTACACTACTGGACATTAAAATTGCTACACCAAGAAGAAATTCAGATGATAAACTGGTATTCATTGGACAGATATACTATACTAGGACTGACATGTGATTACATTTTCACGCAACTTGGATGCACAGATGCTGAGAAATCAGTACCTAGAACAACCACCTCTGGCCGTAGTAACGGCCTTGATACGCATGGGCATTGAGTCAAATAGAGCTTGGATGGCGTGTACAGATACAGCTGCCCATGCAGCTTCAACAAGAATAGTGACTGACGTATTGTGACGAGCCAGTTGCGCGGCCACCATTGACCAGACGTTTTGAATTGGTGAGAGATCTGGAGAATGTGCCGACCAGGGCAGCAGTCGAATATTTTCTGTATCCAGAAAGGCCCGTACAGGACCTGCAACATGTGGTCGTGCATTATCCTGCTGAAGTGTAGGGTTTCGCAGGGATCGAATGAAGGGTAGAGCCACAGGTCGTAATATATCTGAAATGTAACGCCCACTGTTCAAAGTGCCGTCAATGCGAACAAGAGGTGACCGAGGTGACCGAGACCAATGTTCGTTCACCGCGATGTCACTAAACACGGATGCGACCATCATGATGCTGTAAACAGAATCTGGATTCATCCGAAAACATGACGTTTTGCCATGCGTGCTCTCAGGTTCGTCGTTGAGTACACCATCGCAGGCGCTCCTGTCTGTGATACAGCGTCAAGGGTAACCGCAGCCAAGGTCTCCGAGCTGATAGTCCATGCTGCTGCAAACGTCGTCGAACTGTTCGTGCAGGTGGTTGTTGTCTTGCGAACGTCCCCATCTGTTGGCTGAGCGATCGAGACGTGGCTGCACGATCCGTTCGTTACAGCCATGCTGATAAGATGCCTGTCATCTCGACTGCTAGTGACACGAGGCCGTTGGGATCCAGCACGGCGTTCCGTATTACCCTTCTGAACACACCGATTCCATATTCTGCTAACAGTCACTGGATGTGCGATGTTGCGATAAGATAAACCGCAATCACGATAGGCTGCAATTCGACCTTTATCAAAGTCGGAAACGTGATGGTACGCATTTCTCCTCCTTACACGAAGCATCACAACAACGTTTCACCAGGCAACGCCGGTCAACTGCTGTTTGTGTATGAGAAATCGGTTGGAAACTTTCCTCACGTCAGCACCTTGTGTGAGTGCTCTGAAAAGCTAATCATTTGCATATCACAGCTTCTTCTTCCTGTCGGTTAAATTTTCGCGTCTGTAGCACGTCATCATCGTGGTGTAGCAATTTTAATGGCCAGTAGTGTAGTTCTAAGTCTAGGGGACTGATGACCTCAGATGTTATGTCCCATAGTGCTTAGAGCCATTTGAACCATTTTTTTGATCCTGTATCGTCTTGCACTTTCTCAACGACGGCATTTCCCCGTACACTACAGATCATTAGCAGTCTCCCTATCCGCCAGATCGTTTACGTACGACGACTAAGTTTTTTCAAGGATCGTTTAGTAGCGAAATGGAAAACGCAGCGAAAATCAAACATGTTTCATTTGTTCCAACTTCCAGATAGTTCTCTACATAGTCGCCGACACTTGTCGTAGCGTGGTACCAACTTTTCAGTACCATAGCCATAGAACGCAGGCACCTTTAGTCTCTGCAAATCCTCTATCCTGATCTGCAGATGGTTGTCTGCGACAAAATGCTGTCGTCATAACAAGCGGTTCAAGTGAGCAAAGAGATGAAAATAGGAGGGAGCAGTGTCCGGGATGTATGGTGTGTGATGAAACACATCCCACTGAAAACACTGCTGGAGCGTCTTTGTTGTAGCTACAGTCTGTGGCGGAGAATTCTCATGAAGATGGACAATGTCTAACGACAACATTCTCCCTTCGCTTGTTCTGAATTGCACTTCATGGACGATTTTGTCGAATCGCCTGACCCACTCGTTGTACAAGATCATCAGTTGACAGTCTCTTCATTTCCTGACCATCTGAATCATGAGCGTCTATATGTCATACTTCAAAGTTCCTACGCCATTGCCGCATTTTGCTGTCACACCTGACCGTTACGTTATGTGATGTGCAGGAAATCAGGAGGAACCCCACAGCACAAAAATTCGATTGACAGTACGCACTTCACACTTGGGGGAAGACTTTATTGCTCTCGTCGCCTTTACGACTTCACTGTGGGCTCAGAACTGAAAAGTGGGACGCTACGCGATTCACGTGCCTACTAGAGACACTGTGAAAAGTATATGCGCAAAGCTTCAGAGGATTCTCACTGCGGTTTTAATTACGCGACTAATCTAAAGCTTGGGATAAAAAATAATAGCCCTTGTAATATATATCACCTCCAAAATAAGCGAAGCATCCATAAGGGGATTGGGAGGGTATATGATATTGTTTCAGTGATTAGAAAATGTAGTCAAATTTACAGACACCTTGCCAGTATGAATCCACTTATTAGTACGACGTTGCGCCTACTCTGGCCTGCATGCATGCACTGATTCGGTTGGAGGGAGTCATGAAGTGGTTGTATACTCTCCTGAGGCCAGGTGGCTCACAACGGTTATAACTGGTCCTTGATATGCTGGATACTGGCACCAGAACTTCCGAGCTTGACCAACATGTGTTCTATCGGGGGCAGTTCCGGTGATCTCACACGAGGGCGCAGTATGTCCATGACTTACCGTTGTTCAGTTAGAGTTCCCTATATCACTACCAGATGTGAAGGTATACTACGCTTTCCTCGTTTCCCATGCAATCCAATATAGGGCCACTGTAACATATCCATGCCCCACAAATATGTATACTGCGCTATTCGACCAGCTGGTGAAATGGAGATCCACAATGTGGCCCCTTTCGAACTCTGTCAGGGGCTGATAACGTGTCTCATACGAATAAAAAATGGTTCAAATTGCTCTAAGCACTATGGGACTTAACTTCTGAGGTCATCAGTCCCCTAGACTCAGAACTACTTAAACCTAACTAACCAAAGGACATCACACACATTCATGCACGAGGCAGGATTCGAACCTGCGACCGTGAGAGCAGCGCGGTTCCGGACTGAAGCGTCTAGGACCACTCGCCCACAGCGGCTGGCTCATGCGGCTTTTTGCGGATGATGCTGTAGTATACAGAGAAGTTGCAGCATTAGAAAATTGCAGCGAAATGCAGGAAGATCTGCAGCGGATAGGCACTTGGTGCAGCGAGTGGCAACTGACTCTTAACATAGAAAAATGTAATGTATTGCGAATACATAGAAAGAAGGATCCTTTGTTGTATGATTATATGATAGCGGAACAAACGCTGGTAGCAATTACTTCTGTAAAATATCTGGGAGTTTGCGTACGGAACGATTTGAAATGGAGTGATTATATAAAATTAATTGTTGGTAGGCGGGTGCCAGGTTGAAATTCATTGGGAGAGTCCTTAGAAAATGTAGTCCATCAACAAGTGTGGGATCCATACCAGGTCGGGTTGACAGAGGAGATAGAGAAGATCCAAAGAAGAGCGGCACGTTTCGTCACAGGGCTATTTGGTAAGCGTGATAGCGTTACGGAGCTGTTTAGCAAACTCAAATAAATGGTTCAAATGGCTCTGAGCACTATGGGACTTAACAGCTATGGTCATCAGTCCCCTAGAACTTAGAACTACTTTAACTTAACTAACCCAAGGACAGTACACAACACCCAGCCATCACGAGGCAGAGAAAATCCCTGACCCCGCCGGAAATTGAACCCGGGAACCCGGGCGTGGGAAGCGAGAACGCTACCGCACGACCACGAGATGCGGGCTTAGCAAACTCAAGTGACAGACTCTGCAAGAGAGGCGCTCTGCATCGCGGTGTAGCTTGCTGTCCAGGTTTCGAGAGGGTGCGTTTCTGGATGAGGTATCGAATATATTGCTTACCCCTACTTATACCTCCCGAGGAGATCACGAATGTAAAATTAGAGAGATTCGAGCGCGCACGGAGGCTTTCCGGCAGTCGTTCTTCCCGCGAACCATACGCTAGTGGAACAGGAAAGGGAGGTAATGACAGTGCCACGTAAAGTGCCCTCCGTCATACACCGTTGGGTGGCTTGCGGAGTATAAATGTAGATGTAGATCTCTCTGTACCTCACAGTTATCAATAAACATCTGGCGCTGTTCGTGTCCCTTACATTCCCTACCAAATCTCATAACAACATTACACATAAACAACGCTAATGCACTCTGGCAGCAGTTCTACATGTCACAGGAAACAGCAGTTGAAATCATTTACATACCCGCCGACAGCGTGTATGTCTACAAAGTTACATGTACATCCGAGCATATCTTCCACGTTCTTCACTTTTTTGGTGTGGTTTTCTTGTTGAATATCACTGTCAGTTTCGCGTGGTAGACGGTATGCAGATCATGGTTCAAATGGTTCAAATGGCTCTGAGCACTATGGGACTTAACTTCTGAGGTCATCAGTCCCCTAGAACTTAGAACTACTTAAACCTAACTAACCTAAGGACATCACACACATCCATGCCCGAGGCAGGACTCGAACCTGCGACCGTAGTGGTCGCACGGTTCCAGACTGTAGCGCCTAGAACCGCTCGGCCACTCTGGCCGGCTATGCAAATCATGGACACCTGGTTAAGATAATACACAGGACGAGTCACTAACTATTGACACCTAGAATAACTCTGAAAGAATGATGGTAGCTAAAAAGTTCGTGGGAAAAATGTTGTATGGAACAACGGAGGCCATTATATGACATTGGCGTTTTGTTCCTAGATGGGTTCGCGTCAGAGATATGAAGGTCAACTTTGTTTTTTAAATGGGATGCTATAGTGTGGTACTTATTTTGTGATTGCTGATATCGAGTCGAATCCAATGATGCGTAACAATAAGGTCATTGAAGGTCAACGAAGGTCACAAAGGTGGCGCGAACGTCCATTTACAGAAGATGTTCGAAGTGATGACCATTGGAATCAATGCAGTGCTGCAATCTTCTTGTCATGGATTGAGTGGTATTCCGTATCAGTTCGGCATTTATCGAAGGACATGCTCTGACAATTCTCTCTCGTATATCGTGCAAATAGGAAATATTCGCCGAATACGGCGTATCCATATAACGTGCCATTGACATGCAAACACCATTCGACGGTTTCGCAATACAAAGCTAATAGGAACGGTAAAACTAGTATCGTCGAATCAAACGATTGTGGCCGGACGGTGTGGCCGTGCGGTTCTAGGCGCTTCAGTTTGGAAACGCGTGACCGCTACGGACGCAGGTTCGAATCCTGCCTCGGGCATGGATGTGTGTGATGTCCTTAGGTTAGTTAGGTTTATGTAGTTCTAAGTTCTAGGGGACTGATGACCACAGATGTTAAGTCCCATAGTGCTCAGAGCCATTTTTTTCAAACGAATGTGAATGGTGTATTCCTTCGAAGAGCAAGTCGATATGCTTCTCATTTACGGAAAATGTCAACGAAATTCAGTGAGAGCTAGAGATTTATACGCTGAAAGATAACCTCAACAGACTCACCCTACACGTCGTACATTTAAATACGTGCATGATTAACTGAGGACAACTGGATGTTTAACGCATCGGAAACGTATCCGGCAGAGGAAAGTTACTAACCACAAAACGGAAATTGGTACTCTTGCTACTGTGGTTCGAGATCATTGTGTCAGTGCGGGTCAAATGGGCAGGGAATCTGGCATGGGCCACAATAGTGTTGTTCGTGTTCTGCATTGCCATAAATATCATCCTTACCATATCAGTCTGCACCAAGAATTAACTGGTACGGATTGCATGCGTCGCACTGAATTCTGCCGATGGGTTCAACTTCAGATTCAGAGGGATGACACATTTATTAATTTGATTTTATTTACTGGCGCGGCTACATTCACGAACCATGGAAATGTTAATTTGCATAACATGCATTATTGAGCAACTGAAAATCCATGTTAGCTGCGGCAAGTTGCACACCAAACCCGTGATCGGTGAATGTGTGGTGAGGGATTCAGAAGGACAGAATTAAAGGCCCCTATTTCATTTAAGGAATTTTAATGGTAGGAAGTACACTACATTCCTGTAAGAAACATTAGATCTGTTATAGGAAGAAATACCTTTAGGAACAAGGAACAGAGTATGGTATCAACACGGTGTGTGTCCGGTACGTTTTTCGCTGGTGGCTAGAAACGAGTTGCAGAGACAATTCCCAAATCGTTGGATTGGACGCGGAGAAGATGTTTCGTGGCTGTCTCGTTCGCCAGACTTGACGCCTCTGGATTTTTTCTTGTCGAGATTCGTAAAAGACATTGTTGATAAAGTCGTTCCAACTGCATCTGAAGCTATGGGAGAGAGAATTGAGAGAGCATATGCTTCGATAAGTGCCGAAGTGATAAGGAATACCACTCAACCCATTATAAGAAGATGGCACACTGCATTGATACCAATGGTCATCACTTCGAACACCTTCTGTAGATGGACGTTCATGCCACCTTTGTGACCTTCGTAACCTTCAAAGACCTTACTGTTTCACATCACTCGATCCGTCTCGATAGCCGCTATCAGAAAGTAAGTACCAAACTATAGCACCCGATTTAAAAAAAAAATAAAAAACTAAGTTTACCTTCATATCTCTGAAGCGACCCCACCTAGCAACAAAAAACCAACGTCATATTATGGCCCCCGTTGTCCCATGCAACTTTTGTCCAACGAACGTTTCAGCTCATATCATACTTTCGGAGTTGTTCTCACCCTTTATAGACGGTTATCAGCCAGAACATTATGATTACCGATCTACTACCTGCCGGCCTGTGTGACCGAGCGGTTCTAGGCGCTACAGTCTGGAACCGCGCGACCGCTACGGTCGCAGGTTCGAATCCTGCCTCAGGCATGGATGGGTGTGATGACCTTAGGTTAGTTAGGTTTAAGTAGTACTAAGTTCTAGTGGACTGATGACCTCAGATGTTAAGTCCCATAGTGCTCAGAGCCATTTGAACAATTTTTTGCTATCAATAGAAATCCCTCCAGGCGATAGCAGCGTCACCAGGCGAGGAATTATTGGTAGTCAGACACACACGCGGTGCATTTAGTGCCAGTGAGAAAGCTCTCAGTGTCTAGAATGGAGAAGGCAAGCGATCTATCTTATTCTGACCGAGTACAGATTGTGATGGCCCGGGTTCGGCATGTGCGTTTCGGAAACTGCACGGTTTGTCGAGTTTTCGAGGAGTTCTGTGGTGAGTGTCTTTAACACGTGGAGAGAACAAGGTGAAACCACGTCCAGAAGTCGTGGGGTTGGGCGGCCACCCTTTATTACATATGTCGGACGTCGTAGGACGGGCAGACAGGTATTTATTTATTTAATTGTAAGGCTAGGTCCCCCGTCAGTCAAGCCACTCACCGGGTGCCGATCTTTCAATTTGACGCCACTTCGGGGACCTGCAGTCAAATGATTCTGAGCACTATGGGACTTAACATTTGAGGTCATCAGTCCCCTAGAACTCAGAACTACTTAAGGCTAACTAACCTAAGGACATCACACACAACCACGCCCGAGGCAGGTTTCGAACCTGCGACCGTAGCAGTCTCGAGGTTCCGGACTGAAGCGCCTAGAACCGCACGGCCACCGCAGCCGGCGACCTACAGTCGATGAGGATGACAGGATGATGATGAGGGCAGCACAACACCCAGTCCCTGGGCGGAGAAAGTTCCCCGACCCAGCCGCGAAAGGAAGCCGGGCCCAGAGGATTGACAATTCGTCACGCTGACCGCCGGCCGGGGTGGCTGAGCGGTTCTAGGCGCTACAGTCTGGAACCGCACGACCGCTACGGTCGCAGGTTCGAATCCTGCCGCGGGCATGGATGTGTGTGGCAACATGTATACGGGTCGCAGCCAACCGAAAACTTCTTTCTATGATGCGCTTAAAGTCTTGTCTCACAGTTCGATAGATACGTTAACAGTAATGGCGAGTACTTTTGAAACAATAAACAGTTTGCTTACTTTTTCATATGTCTCGTTTTCATTTGGCTGTCCCTTATAGTTAGTGCTACTTACGTACATGTAATCGCCTGAAACGGCACTGTGGAATGAAAGTGGAGATGAAATAGTTAAATTTTTATGGCTGAGAGCATTTTATGTACTGTGATTATTTTCTTTCAGTAAGCTGTTGTTCTTGAGACTTATGTTGAAAATAAAGTTTGCTGACAAAAGAACAAATGGACATTCTTGGAAAGAGCGTATGAGGAGGCACGTCAGTGGAAATCTAAGAGAAATGACAGCAGCTTGTAGGACATTTAATGAGACGTAGTAAACTGCCAAAAAGATAATAGACGAACACGTGAACAGGCGAAGGTCAGGAAAAGATTATGACGGTGTCCATTTATCAAATTACTCAAGACAAGGCCGGCCGCTGTAGCCGAGCGGTTCTAGGCTCTTCAGCCTGGAACCGCACCGCCGCTACGGTCGCAAGTTCGAATCCTGCCTCAGGCATGGATGTGTGTGATGTCCTTAGGTTAGTTAGGTTTAAGCAGTTCTAAATTCTAGGGGACTGACGACCTCAGATGTTAAGTCCCATAGTGCTCCGAGCCATTTGAACCTTTTCCTCATATATCATGGTCGTGGGATGATGATGTTCCAAACAGTGCTCGACAATGGTGATTTAGTAGCCTGTGTCAGCAGGATCTGCCTCTAATGTTCATGGCATCTGATGTGGACTATCCTAGTTGTTATAACCCTGGGTTCGCTGTGGGGCGGCGGAGGGGTCAAGTGGACTGCGATAGTCGTCGTGGGATTGTGGACCACTGCGGCTGCGGCGGGGATGGAGCCTATCCGTCGTTTCTAGGTCCACGGTTAACATAGAATACAATACAATCCTAGTTGTTTGGCCAATGTACATGTCACATTGTGAATGTATATATAAATTCCTGCATTTCGTAAACCGAAGTCATCTTTCACATTTCTCATTATTTCTCTTATTTTGTCAGATGGAAGGAACACACACTTGATGTTATGCATCTTCAGAATCCTTGCAGAAATAAATCCCACACAGGTCAGGCAAGGCACACTTCGTTCTTCATATTGCTCTTATTCTCAGTCCTATGACAGAGTTGCTGATTGAAAGGTTTTCTGAATCTGTTTGATTTTGGCGGCAGAAGACTGAGGGTAGATGCTCTATTTCTATTATGGTGACCATGGGTACCAGTCGCAACCTGACGACAGTCACGATGTGCGGGTCAAGGTAGGCGACGCTCGCGCATTCCATAGCAGCCATGCGGGAACACAAAGTACAAATCCAGACCGCCAGGATGCGCAGTGAGAGCTACGGACCACCAGGTACCTCACCTGGTATCAGAAAGAGATTTTTGGCCGCACCTAGAACCATGCCTCCATCCGGATCATCTCTTCCTGAAAGTCTTCAGGAAGAGATGGAGCCGGCCGGAGTGGCCGAGCGGTTCTAGGCGCTACATTCTGGAACCGCGCGACCGCTACGGTCGCAGGTTCGAATCCTGCCTCGGGCATGGATGTGTGTGATGTCCTTAGGTTAGTTAGGTTTAAGTAGTTCTAGGGGACTGATGACCTCAGCAGTTAAGTCCCATAGTGCTCAGAGCTATTTGAATCATTTTTGAAGAGATGGACCGGATGGAGGCAATTTAAACCGACCCAGGAACCACTATGGACAGTTCTCATTAGTGAGAGCTGGCCGAGTCATGGAGCTGACTGCTTGCAGTTCATCACTTAAGCGCTCGTCGACGTGCCATCGGAGAAGACTGTGTCATGCCGAGAAGTTAGGCTTCATAGTAGGCACCAGTTCTTCGAGTGCTAGACTTTCCCATTTTAGGTCCTGATTCAGGGAGTGAGTTAGAGCCTATACCTAAGAACTGTGTTGAGCTGGAACTGCTGAAGGCATGGACTTAATTTCTTGCTATCCCTACTGTAAACACCAGTTTTTTCTAAGATAATAAAAAGCAGGATTTTTAAATTTCTCATGTCAAACTACCTTGGCCTGACAAGTTGTGTACCCTGTGGACCAATGACTTACAAACTTCGTTTTGCTGCTATGGGTAATGACAGCTGTTAGTTTAAATCAGTGTGTGTTGGTTTGCGATAAACACTATGCCCAGACGACCCATCTGCCCTCCTTCTGACGAGTATATCCAGAAACAGCAGCTGACCATTCTGCTCGAGATCTGTGGTGAACTATATATTTGGATGGTATGAGCTAAGATGTCCCCAAAGCTTAATGAACCTCTCTCTACTGTGAGGCCAGATGACATATGTATCATCCACAAATCTGAAGAATCATATCGCATTGTATCTAGCAGCTTCTAATTCTACCTCCTCAAATTTCTCGGTGTAAAGATTGGTGAACGCTGAAGATGGGGGGTTGCTCATTGGCATACCTTCTGTCTGCTCATAATATTGGCCTACATGTAAGAAACACGTTGCAGTCAGTAAATGTCTGAACAAGTCCATTACGCTATCGTCAAATTTATGTGCAATCGGTTCCAGTGAGCTTTTCAGTGGTTCCTTGTTAAGCATGGAAACCACATGAGAAATGACTGTTATATCACATTCCATGATACGTAATTGCTTGAGATGTTGCGAGAAGTCCTCCAAGTTGCAGATATGCTGAATATGGTTCCCTAAATATGAGAACAGCAGTTTCTTCAAGTACTTTGCTGTTGGGTATGTTGATGCACCAATGTTGTTGGTAACTAGGCATAATGGGGTACCCTCTTTGTGTACTTTCTGCGCTCTATACAATCTAGGTCAGTCCTGGCCAAACAGCGGTCCGCGAACGCGAGTGAGCAGACCGTGCTCCTTCCTTGCACTCCGAGAGCAGCGGTGAGTGAGGCTGATGGGAAGGGATGATGAGGAAATGAAGGCTGCAGCCAGACGCCAGCAGAGCTACACATTCGCCATGTAACATGCCGAGCAGTTTGACATAATGCTCAAATAGGTATTATGTGTTATGAATACTATGGCATCTACACTCTTGACGTAAAAAAGAGAAAAATATGGATAACCCATATCATTCAATGTGGAATAGGAACTGGTTCACTTGTTGTATCGTTCGAAAGCCATACGAATAGCTTAATACGCCATCACACTATTACAGGATGGAAAAACAGTCATTGGAATCTCATCACAACTCAGCCACAAAGTCGACATGGTGCACTTGAATTCTGACAAACGACGATAGCCGCTAGCTGAACTGAAGGCAGCCGTTAGGGCAAAAACTGAGTTAATGTTATGCAGAGTAGTGAAAAAATCTTTTATGGTCACCATTACCAATTACTTGAATTCATTGCACTTCTCGATGGAAGGGGATAATCATTTGGTAAGGGATGCGGTGGACAAGATTGATGCTACCAAAGAAAAGATCAGCATCAAGTTCGTAACATGAAAAATTTCTCAAAACTCAAGGCAATCATTTGTGGGCCACATATCACTGAAAATGCTTCAGCGATTTAAATATTTCATCATTATAGATTCCAGTGCTTTGCACAATTTAAGACGGATTTCGATTTACAGTGCCGGAAAAATAAGACGACGTCGATTTTAGTCCGATGACGGCATATGCCATCTGGGGGATGGCACTGATAATAGTTTCAACGTCGTCCACGAACAGATAGCATAATAGCTCTCAGAGCGCTATCTGTGTCTACATTTAACAGGGAATGCTAACAGCCAGAAGGCTCAGTGTGGCGCAAACGTTTGAAATAGGAACGCACTCGTGTTTCCTACAGCCAACCAAGACAATTTGAAAAGGGTCAAATTGTGGCCTTCCAAGCGGTAGAATGGTCTTTTCGGAAAATTGGGACACAAGTTCGACGTGCTGCGTCAGTTGTGCAACGATGCTGGTAGCAGTGGTCACGTGAACATTCTCACCACCGTAGACGAGGTTTTGGACGTCCATGTATCACAGTCTCTTGCTAGGATCGTCGTATTGTAGCCGCAGTAGGGGCAGATCGTACAGCTTCCAGAGAACAGGTTAGGGGGGTTGTGAGGCATACGAGTCAACACGAACTGTTGTGAACCGATTATTAGTAGCGGGACTACGTGCACTCACACCTCTAGTCCGTGTTTCCACTCAAGCCACAGTATCGACGGGCACGGCTCTCTTTGTGCCGTCTGAGGATCACTTATAAGATGGAATGGCGTGCCGTGGTCTTCAGCGATGAAATCAGATTCTACTTGCACGCAAGTGATGATTGGTCACGTGTACGATGTAGACCTGGTAAGCGCTGTCTCGTAGAGTGAATTCGTCTAAAACACGCTGACCCCACCCGAAGCCTTATGGCCTGGAATGCGATGAACTACGATTCTCTTTCACTTTTGATGTTTCTGGAGGTGACGATCACCAGCGGTCGGTACGTGCAGAATGTTGTTAGGCCCGTTCTTTTGCAGATCTTGCGACGCCAAGGTGATGTGTTGTTCACATAGGATAATGCCTCCAACACACTACCCATAACGTCCGCACCTCGTGGTCGTGCGGTAGCGTTCTCGCTTCCCACGCCCGGGTTCCCGGGTTCGATTCCTGGCGGGGTCAGGGATTTTCTCTGCCTCGTGATGACTGGGTGTTGTGTGATGTCCTTAGGTTAGTTAGGTTTAAGTAGTTCTAAGTTCTAGGGGACTGATGACCATAGATGTTAAGTCCCATAGTGCTCAGAGCCATTTTGAACACTACCCATAAACACAACTTGCCTGGCCAGCACAATCTCCGGATTTGTCTTCAATCGTGCACGTGTGGGATATGGTGAGATGAGAAGTGACTCGTACAGCTCGAGAACCAACATTTCTTACAGAACTATGTGAACAGGTCGAGCAGGCGTGGCATAACGTATCCCAGGGCGGTATTCGCTATCTGTACGACCGACTGGATGCTACTCAGCGCCTTCATTGTAGCCCGTGGAGGCTGCACCACACACTAACAGGGGTGTTTCAGCATAGGTCGATCGATACGTGGTACCTTAGAACCGCTTGTGCTATTGATCTGTAATTTAATCATTTCACGTACTCCATATGCACTATTACAACAATAAGTCTTGAATGAATTGGAAACATCTTAAAGGGTGTACTACCCTTTTTCCGGCAATGGATTTGGCAAACCATTCGATTTTGGCTCCTGATATACCACATTAGCCCCAACTTGAACTGATACACCTACAGTATAGCACCAGGTCCGATGATCTGTGTGTGTAATACATGAATTTATAAGACTTCTAAAAAAATTTTACCCCAAGAGCGATATCCTCGACTCCACAAACAAGCTGCTAAAGTTATGTCAATGTTTGTTTCAACAATATGTTTGATTATTTTTTTCTGTTATAAATTTCACAGTTGGAGTTTCAGATTTTAATCTGCGTACCTCCATGTGTTTGATTGTATTACGAAACATAGTTGCAGATATATTACATATTCTTAACTGAAATGCATATAAATTTATAAACATCACAAATTAATGTTTGATGCCTGTATGTAAAGCTTATTGTAATTCTGCTCACTGCACTTTCACTACGTAATGTATCTTTTTAATTAAGTAGTAAAGTTATTGCTCTGATACAAAAACAAAAGGTTGCAAATAAACACTAGTGATAAAATCCTTCTTACAAAAGTCGAAAGTATGCTGGAATTTTCGCCCCTCAGAAGTAGTCACAGTGCATTGTAAACACATCTTCACGTTTTCCCGAGAGTATAGCCTTCAGCATACATCCGCCTCATTCACACACCTTTCGGAATAGCGCAGTGGTGATTGAAGCCGGAACCCTGAGCAGACTCGGTTGCTTTCGTGGTGCGCAGATCTTGGTCAGGTCTGATATATGTAGAACCAGGACTTTCTGCAATGTCTCAAGCAACTACGTATCATAGGATCTGATGTAATGGTCATTTTTGATATGGTTCTCCTGTTTACCTGAAAAACGCACTCGAACCGATTGCAGAGAAATTTGACGATGCTCAAATGGTCCTGTTCGGGGATATATTGAGTTCCAAATATTTTCTGTATGGGGGTCAATATCACGAGCAGGCAGAAGAGTCCACGGACAGCCCATTCATGTCCAGGGTTGCCAGTCCAGTTATGGAAAAAATTGAGGAGGAAGCATTACATACGGCTAGATACAAACCCACATGCTTCTTCAGATATACGCGTGATACCATTGTGATCTGGCCTCATGGTAGGGACATGTTCGATGAGTTTTGGAACATCTTAACTCACGCCACCCAAATGTAAAGTCACCATAGAACTGGAGATGGATGGTCAGTTGCCGTTTTGAAGTAGTATTAAAAAGGAGAACAGATAATTCGTTTGCCCACAGTGTGTATCGCAAACCAACACACTCTGAATTATTCCCGTAAACTAGCAGCTGAGGTCGCCAAGCATTGAAGAATGGAGTTAAGAAGACTCTGGTCCGAAGAGCAAAGCCTAGTCAGAACCAGATAATTTGACATCCGAAATAGTGCATCTACGCTCAGTTTCCCTCGAAAGTGAATACTAGGTCAAACAGCTTTAGAAAGCCTTTAAACAAGCCCCTCTGCCACAGGACAGATAATAAGAGCGAAAGGAAACAAAGGCTGAGGCTTGCCTGAACTATTTCTGACAAGGTCAACAGGTTTCTCCGAAATACCACATACCAAAATAAGAGGACTACTGGGAAATGTGGAAGATGATCGCCGTTTACGAAATCCAGAAATATATAATATCCCTTGCAATGTGGTTTGTCGTACATTGACCAAACAACTAGGACAATGGACATCAAATGCCAAGAATATCAGAGCTACACCCAACTGAGTCAGGCAACTAAATGAGCCACCACCGAGCACTGTCTGGAACTTAATCATACTACGATCTATGAAGAAAACGAGGGTTCTGGCCCAGACCCCCAGATATTTGGAGAGTGTTGTACGAGTGTCAGTACAGATAAAGGTAGCGACACTGTTGAAGCATCAAAACCTGAAATACTACATTGGAACAGTTAAAAAAGCAACGTTTTCTTCAGCAGAACTCAACGAAAAGGAAACTGAGGACGTGGACATCGGGAACGATACCTAACAGAGCACTGCGTTCGCCATAACGAGAAAACGGAGAGCTAGCTCGCGACCAGGTGCACCGGTCCGAATAAGCAACGTCTCACGACCATTCTAGTGGGAACAGACTGCATACTGAACGCCTAGAACCGACCATGGATGGGGGACACTGTAGGAATACGTTCTACTCGACCAGTAGTCTCAGGTAGTACCTGATGAAAACAACGAATCATGTCGTCAAAATATTCTGCATCCGGCAGAACACCCGACAGCCAAAGATACTACAAAGTTAATAAGCTAATAGCAGAAGCGCCACGTTTATCCCTCAGTCACAGTGAGATAATGAGATATGTTTCCCGAGCTATAGAAATGCAAGTCGAGAAAATAAATCAATGGCGGTCTCCTTAAGAACAATTCGCAGTATTTATCTGCAAAGGTTTACTAAGACACAACTGAGTACCGTTCCATAGGATGTATCATAGTTAATGGCGAACATAGACACGGATAAAAGCAAGGTCAGTCCATTAAACACGGGTGAGCAAACGAGGAGTTTGCGAGATAATTGCAAATGTGTGTGTTTGCGAGCCGTGACAATGATTGTGTCCGACAGTGCTGGACATACCCTCATACTGTGACCGGGGGGAACACGTAATGAACTCAGGAACACTGCCGAACATGGTCGTTGGTGGTCGAGGCCTTATGGTGTGCGGAGGCATAACGTCGCGTCGGCGTACTTACCTCCAAGTCTTTGAACACGGTTCAATCACCGGTTAACGTTATTGTGAGACTGTATTCCTTCCCCCTGTTTGTCAGTTGATGGATATGTCCCGCCCTGAGTTCATTTTTGTGGATGCAGTGAGCGATCGCATCAACCCTCTAGGTTAGGCGAGAGCGCTAATGCGCTGCTTCCTGGACTCGGGTCGGCGCGCCGGCAGCGGATCGAATCCGCCCGGTGGATTAACGACGAGTGCCGGTCAGCCTGGATGTGGCTTTTAGGCTGTTTCCCACATCCAACTAGGTGAATACTGGACTGGTCCTCACGTCCCGCCTCAGTTACACGACTCGCAGACATCTGGACACGTTCACGCTCTTTGATGGATTGCACTAGACGCAAGCAGCTGGTGTACACTATTTCTGTTCCGAGGGGTACGGGGTGGCTGCAGGAAGGGCATGCGGTCACCCCCTACCATTAACCTTGTGAAAATCCGTACTTAACCATGGCAACCCTGCGGAACCGTGGGATAAAGGCACTAGCGAAAGGAAGAAAGAAAGAATGAGCACCGCATCGAACTGCGCAGCTGGAGGAACTCTTGGAGCGAGAGGATGGCGAATGGACTGCTCTGTCTGTTCCCCCTCCTTAAATCCCACCGATCACGTGTGGGATGCGTTGGGGAGACGTTCTGAAGCACGTCCACATGCACCAACGACTATCCAGCAATTTTCAAACGCACTGGTAGCGAAAGGAACGCCCTATCACAAGAATTCCTTGCCAACATCGCGACCAGATGGGTGCACGTTGCAGAACATGCAGTACCGTCAGTGGTGATACACACCCTGTTAAGAACTTGTCAAGTGGTTCAAATGGCTCTGAGCACTATGGGACTTAACATCTATGGTCATCAGTCCCCTAGAACTTAGAACTACTTAAACCTAACTAACCTAAGGACATCACACAACACCCAGTCATCACGAGGCAGAGAAAATCCAAGAACTATGTCCCACCTTTTGTAATGCAGAGGGGAAAATCATAAATTGCGGTGACTTCAATGTAATTATTGCCTTTGAAAAAAAGTATGATTTCTGTTCGCCTCATTGCGTATTTCTATCAATTATCTTCTGCATTATACTATAGCAGTTCTTCCTGTGTACGGATGAAATTTAATCGAGCTGTATTTCTCGGCAGTGACACATCATACGAAAGTTACTTTCATTCTTAAGTCTTGCGCACCAGTGCGATTTCCTGGAATTCTAAAGTTATGCGAATGGAGATGGATTTGAAACAGAGCCCTTCCAAATACGAGACCATTAGCTTTACCACCTCTCTCGATAGCGATGAGGAAGTGAATGAAACTGTATCTCTGTGTTTACTATTATGTGTAGTGGCGAACTGGCCTCACGCAACGATAAGAGTCCCAAAATAGATGCAGTTATATATCACAGCAATGAATACTATGTACCTTAATTTACAATTAATATCGCTATAGCTGCTACTATTTATTTATTAAAAGATACTTTCAGCATGAGTCTCACATTATTCTATCTTCATGTTTCAGTACAAAGTGCCAGTTGCTTACGCTGTTACATACTCACTGAAAAACGCAATGAACGTGGAATACACTGAAGCGACAAAAGTCATCGAATGGCGACATGAACATGTACAGATAGCGGTACCATTGCGTACACGAGGTACAAAAGGGCAGTGTATTGGCAGAGCGGTCATTTGTACTCAGGTGATCCGTGTCGAAAGATTTCCTACGTGATTACGACCGCACGGCGTTAATCAACGTACTTTGAACGTGGAATTGTAGTTGGAGTTAGACGCGTGGTACATTCCATTTCGGAAATCGTTAGGGAATTCAATATTCCGAGATCCACAGTGCCAAGAGTGGGCCGAGAATGCCAAATTTCGGGCATTATCTTTCACCACGGGCAACGCAATGGCCGACGGCCTTCACTCAACGACCAAGAACAGCGGCGTTTGCGTAGAGTTGTCAGTGCTAACAGACAAGCAACACTGTGTGAAACAACCGCAGAAATAAATGTGGGACGTACTACGAACGTTAGGACAAAGCAGTAAAATTCGGCAATAATGGGCTATGGCAGCAGAAGACCGACGCGTGTGGCTTTGCTAACAGCACGACATCGCCTGTAGCGTCTCTCCTGGGCTCGTGACCATATCGGTTCGACCTAAGACGACGAGAAAACCATGGGCAGATCAGATGAGTCACAATTTCAGTTGTTAACAGCTGATGGAAGCGTTCGATTGTGGCGCAGTTGCCATGGACCCAAGTTGTCAGCAAGGCACTGTGTAAGCTAGTGGTGGCTCCATAATTGTGTGGGCTGTGTTTACATGGAATGGACTGGGTCCTCTCGTCTTACTGAACAATCATTGACTCGAAACGGCTATGTTCGGCTACTTAAAGACCACATGCAGCCTTTCATGGGCTTCATGTTCCCAAATAACATTGTCATATCACCGGGCCACAATTGTTCGCAATTTATTTGAAGAACATTCTGGAAAATTCGAGCGAATGATTTGAACACCCACATCGCCCGGCATGAATCTCACAAACCTTTATGGTACATAGTCTAGAGATCAGTTTATGCATAAAACTCTGCACCGGCAACACTTTCGCAATTATGGACGTCTATAGGGACAGCGTTGCTTAATATATCTGCAGGGGACTTCTAGCCACTTTTGGAGTCGAGTTGCTGCGCTAAGCAGGACGAAAGGAAGTCCGCCATGATATTAGGAGGTATCCCATGACTTTTTGTCACCTCATTGTGTGTCACGCGATAAATACACCACGTGAACATGTTTCAGTCATCAGATGTGGATGAATACCTGAGAGCGCGCGCTGGAGACGCTGAGGGCGGCGAAAGACATGTGCGCAGCACCGGAGACGAGCTCGCCCATGACGCCATTCCACTCGGATTCGCCGGCCGCCGACGAGTAGCGAGTCCCGAACATTCCATCCGCAACCAGGTACAGGTGGAAGTCGAACTCCAATTCCTGCGCCACGTTCTCCAGCAGATCCATCGCCAGGCCGTAGCAGCAGCTCGTACGGTAGCGCAGTTCCTCGCTGCCAACACGTAAAATTTATCATGTTGCAATGCCTGTCCGTGTAGTCTCGCATACATTATTTATGTTTGAAAGACTGATCAGCGCCGTTTCGGCGAATCTGAGCTTCTGAAAAAGTATTCGAGAATAAAAACTAAGTTTGCTATAAGTACAAATTTGAAATTGGGCTCATACGTTTATTCTGAACTATAACTGAAAACCAATTACCATATCTTTGTTTTCTTAATTGTGCCTCATATTTTTGTCATTCAAAGAACATCGGCAAATGGTATCAGCTTCTCATAATTCTTGTACTGATTGGACAGGATCTCTCCCATCTATGCATTGAAGTGCTAGTTTACTGCGTCATTTCGTCTATTTCGAATAAAGCCCTGTGGATACTTTTCGCCCTCTAATTTCGTATTCCGTATTACTTTCTTTTGAGTTGAAGGTATACTGTCAGCCGGTAAAAAAAAGAGAAAACTGGATGCTCTGTAACGCAAAAGGAAAAGTAACCGTAGTGTAGCATTATTTATTTCTGTATACTTTTTGTATTTTTTTTTAGGTGGTAAGAATAGGTCTTTCAAGCCTTCTCTCAGCTCTAGCCAGGCATCCTTCGATAGACAGCCTGAAGTGTGCATAGTAGGTGAGCTACATAAACTGACGTAAAAATAATCGCAGTAAGAAGATGATGTTGGATAACATAAACGAAAGTTGGTAGGCGGGTTTCTATATCTGGAAGGTGCCGTCTATTCAAATTGCTCTCTGTCGCATAAGAGTGGCGATAGTAGCGCCACTACGAGGAAGTAAATCAGGTTTGCCTTAAATACATGCTGTAACTGACTTATGCATTAGTTACCTTTGAGATTGGACGGGGTGAGTTGATATTAGTCAAGAATGCCTTTAAAGCGATGAAGACGCCATTATCAACACCTAACTGAATGTAATAGGGCTACGAAAACGTGGATGTTCCTTCTGCGCTACTGCAGAAAGACCTAGGAGGAATGTAGCCACTGTACATGATTGCTAACAGTGATGGTCACGCCGGCCGCGGTGGTCTAGCGGTTCTAGGCGCGCAGTCCGGAACCGCGCGACTGCTACGGTCGCAGGTTCGAATCCTGCCTCGGGCATGGATGTGTGTGATGTCCTTAGGTTAGTTAGGTTTAAGTAGTTCTAAGTTCTAGGGGACTGATGACCACAGATGTTAAGTCCCATAGTGCTCAGAGCCATTTGAACCAAGTGATGGTCACGAGAATGTAAGGTCGCAACACGTCTGGGCGGTCACGTCGTACTATAGAGAGGGAAGACCACGGTGTTCGACGTATCGCTCAGGCGCGTGCATCTGCAGCAGCCATTTGAGCAGCAGTTGGCACCTCAGTGACACAACGAACTGTTGCAAATCGGTAACCACAAGGACAGCTCCGAGCCAGACGCCACTGAACCGAAACCACCGGCATTTGCGACTTCAGTGGGGTCAAGCGAGAGCTTATTAGAGAGCAGGGTGGACATCAGTTGTTTTCTGATGAGAGCAGCTTCTGCTTCGGTGGCAGTGGTGGTCGTGTTTTCGTTAGAGGAAGACCAGTCGGGGCACTGTAATCAACCTGTCTGCGTCCTAGAACACTGGGCCTACACCTGGAGTTATGGAGTGCAATTTTGTATGACAGTGTGAGTACTGTCATGGTTAACTTACGCATCCAGACTGCAAAACGGTGTATCAGTCTGGTGATTCAACCTGCTGTGGTGCAATTCACGAACAGCAATCCAGGAGGTGTTTTCCAATAGGTTTACCCTCGCCCATATTTACAGAGTGTCGACATGTTGCTTGGCCTCCTCGATCGCTAGATCTGTCTCCAGTCGAGCACATATCGGTCATCATCGAACGGCAACTCCTGCGTCAACCACAAACAGCAGTACCGATCCCAGTATTGACCGACCAAGTGGAACAGGCATGGAATTCTATCCTTCAAACTGACATGCGGCACCTGTACAACACAGTGGAGGTTTGCATGTTTTCATTCAACGTTCTAGCCGTTACACCTCTTATTAATGTACTAGCACTTCACATTTTCAATGGCTTATCTCGTGCTTTCATTAACCTCCGGTCTTGCGATGTTAATCACTTAAATATGTTACGTAGATAAATGTATTCCCGAAATTTCATTACTTTACGTTAATTACTTTTCAGTCTAGCGATTTGTTCGGCAGTGCATAATAATAATAATAATAATAATGAATAATAATAATAATAACACAGAAGAGACCAGGATGCAAACGGACAGCGGAGCGAAAGAAACAACACAGTGAACACATGAAGAAAATTTGGGCTCAGGAAAAACATAAACAATCATCATAAAGGAATTCAAGTTCAAACGCTGTCTTAAATGGGAATAATCGAAAATAATAATAATAATAACTGTAGTAACAGGGTATTATAATAATGGACGCACGTTCGCTAGTAAGCAACACCAAAAACAGAGTCGAATAGTTCAGATCGCAACTCGAACGAACACATTTCAAGAACCCTCTGGACAATGTTATGTCACGCAAATTGGCAGAGGACAAAATTACAAGAACGCCATTTAGCTATTTTCGACACAGTTTCAGAATCTCGAGCTGAAAAACACCACCAGGAGATCGCCAATGAACTGCAGAAGTGGGTACCAAATCTAACGCGTGCCAATCATTATAAAACTCTTTTTGGAAACTACGAATGTGCGACTTTTCACAAACCAAAATGAGCTTCAGACCAAATGGAAAAAAAGGAAATCTTAAAAATAAAACACCACCCATCGACCCAGAGTACAAAAAATAGCACAAGAATCTATTCAGTCGCTGCAGAGAAACACACCAGCGCGAGATGTGCTACTGAAGATCGTTGAAGTATTAGCAAGGGAGCTCGGCCTAGCTACACGAAAGTGTGGACCCCAGAGAGGGCAATTACCATAGTATTCCGATGCAAGCCTGGTAAAACTGTCAAAGACACCAAATTCCAAAGAGTATACAAAACTTCTAAAAAATACCGACGCAAGCGTTCAAAACAAGCAGCTGCATTAAACGCACTTATCAGTACTGTAAATAGGAGGAAATCAATAACCTCTTCAAACAAAACAACAAGCGAAATTTCTGTAGTACTTTTAGGGAAGAACCAACGAACTACAAACCATCCAATATTTTTCCCTTCATAAAGACGGAACAATGAAGACGAACACAAAGTTTAACTGTTACGTCCTGAAGCATTCCTTCGAGAAACTGCACAACACTGGAACTTCTACAGAAAAATTCCAACTCAACGACTCGTTCCCGAACTAAGATTAAATTCCACTGACTCACGATGAGATACAAATCATCATATTACACGTCAAAAACGACAAAGTGCATAAAGATGAACGCGTGATTGCTAAGATGCACAAGATAACAGGCAAACTCGTAATTGCCGGACAACAAGCCCCATTATGGTTATAGGAAAGCGTGAAAGCCATAAGCGCAGATTGGAAAGCCGCTTTGATTCACCCGCTACACAAGGAAGATGGCAATACAGGCCCGAACAGTTATCGATGTATTTGAGTTTTCCCCGGCGTATACAATGTTCAGATAACTTACGGGAAAGTCATAGACAACCGCCGACATTTCGACCGGTGGCCACCTTGCTCTGCAAACCAATGTTTTAAATTCATTTGCACAACACTTATTTGTTGCAGATTTGCCCTGAAAATGAAAGGGTGGTAACTTGTAATATCTGCGGTTATCGACGACGTCACACGGCTGCGTTCCCGTACGTTAATGGAACACGAGGTATTTATTTTCTTCTTACTATATTAGAGCAACAGACAGAATGGACGAATAGTTAATACCCGGTGGAAATATTGACATATAACACGCCTGGTTGACTAATGATTCAAAACAAGAAACTTTCACACGATAATCGCGATCCGAGAAACGAAAACACGATGGTCAGCCCAATACCTAAAGAATCTCACGAAATCTGTAAATCACCCGGCAATTACACGCACTAGACAGGAGATCAACTCTCATATGCTCAGGCCTAAGTAATTAACCGAAAGAGGCTTCGAGATGAGATGTTGCAGACGTTTCTAGAACATAAGCTGAACAATAAGTCAAAGCTAACTAGAGGTTCCGGAAGCTCTTTGAAATGTCAAACGAAAAATAACTATACTTTGCATAATAAAAACAGTTATAGTAATTGACATGTTAATTTCTATAATTCCCATTTTTTCCTTTTTTTCCTGGCCTTTATCTAGCATCTTTTCAGGGACATCATGTTAGTAATTGAATTTGACGTTCTAATTGTAGAACCTAGTCAGATGCCCTTTCTTCTGCTTCGATCATTATCATTAATAGGTTGTAATTATTACTTTCGTTAGGGTTACTATCTAGTTATATTTGGTGGAAACCGTATAGTAATTGTGTTTGCTGTATGTGAATGCAGAGGAAATTTCTGCTGTCTGGAAACAACAACGAACAGCTTTGGCCATATTGGACAGACTATAAGCTGCTACTCTGGTTGGTAACACAGATGGAAAACTTGGGACGAAGCCCGCGTCACCTCTGATGTACTCTGATGTCCTCAACGACGTTGAATCTTCCGATCCCTCATGACCTGGCTAATTTATCCTCGATCGAAGATGAATAGCGGATGTGTCACGGTCATAACACATGGGTATAAAGCAAATGAGGGGACTCACATGGCTGTCGCTTTATGCCTTACCAGCAATTTCGAGGTAATGCGAATTGCTGAGAGTTTATCTAAGTCATCACAAGACACTGCATCTGTTGGAACTGTTGCCGGCCTTTCAGAAAGTTGTCGACTGGGACAGAAGTTGAATATTTTGGATACTGAAAGACCCAACGTTATGCGTGTAATGGTGCACCATAGGCAAACAGTTGGTAGGTTGGGGCGAATGCAATTGGTTTGTTCCTAGAGCCGATCACTGCATTCTTATTAGGACCTCTAACGATTCTACAACGATTTAGTAAGCGAATCTTGACCCCTGCAGTCACGTAAGGAATCGTAGAGCTCTCCTTAACAGGTTAGACGTGCACCACCTATTCGAAGTGGCTACTTTGTAGCGTAGTCACTGCGGTGAACGCTCTGGGTGGAGAATTACGTGAATATTCAGAGATAAGAGTGGATGAGATACATGAAATAGACATTACTCCTAGCAGATTAGAAAGAGATAATGTTAATACTGCATTATTTGTCAACAACGAAAACCATCGTAAAACCACAGAACTAGTCTTATCATGAAACCATGAGAAAATATTAAAAGGAAAAGAAAAAATTGCAGACAACAGAAGTGCATAACATCATAATCCTTACTCTGACTGGAATATATAACGTGAGAGCGATATATCAAGTTTCTCTTTGGGGCATATTTCAAGGTTCTACCGTTGGTCAGCATCACTGTTGCGACGCTGCAGTTACTGGTGGTGGCAGGAAATTCAGAAATCCAAGACGGCGCCAGGACAGCGCCACCCCCCCCCCCCCTTCCCCAATTTATCTAGTGTGAAGTTAGACGCTCCTTATCTATTACGTCATCCTTACATGCCACACGACAACCCATTCCTCCGTTCCCCACTCTTCCCCTCCCCTCTTCAGTAAATATCAGCACAGTTTTAAAACAAGATAGCCAATCAGCGTAGTATGTTAGTGGGCTTTAAAATAAAGCAGCTAATCACAGTGTAGTAAGTATCCGAACGATATTTAATTTTTTACGTGTTCAAACATACAGTTCGTGTAAGAAAAGGTGAAAGATCATCCAAATCAGTTGCAACAGTAAAAGGTTTACTGGAAATCGCTTGACCTAGGTCTAAACGTCTTTAAAAACATCTTGTTCAGAGAACTCAACAATTAATACCTAAAATGGCTAACATTATACATATGTTTAAATATAGGTATAAGTCAAAAGTAAAAACAAATCACTGACTTAGAAAGAATTTTTATACTTACTGGTTACATGCTGTTGTGGAGTTATGTTTAATACGTAGCCACAAGGCACAATTGATGATCAGATTCACCTCCATGTATAAAGCCACAAAATATAGTTCTAACTGTCGTTAGAAAGAGCTTCAAAAATGCAGCTAGTGAACTGATGTCGCGCTGATGCCTCTTGAGTTGAGGAAAATTTAAGACGCGAGAGGGCAATACGTGTATGCGTGGAATAAGTGGGCGAAAGTACTGGACATAACAGCATTTACAAAGGTTAAAGCAGTAGTGAAAATTCAAAGTTTAATTTCATAACCAAACATGTGTAAGGCACACTGGACCGTCAAACAAATTATTTTTCACAACAAAATTTTTTCACGATGCTTTTCAGTTATCATAATGGACTTTCGTAGTGCAATATTTGCATTAAGTGTCACAATCTTATTTTCCACAACTACTAATCTCCGTCAAGAATGATGTATAAACTATGATTGTGAACTTTCAAACTAAGGGAAATGGCTCTGACAGTTGTCAAGCTATTTGAAGCTGCTCTGAACGCTTATGTTCGGATAAATGCGAAGTACTTCAGAGGTACGTCAAGTACTATGGTACGGTTTGGTCTGCATGAAGTAAAGGATCTTTCACTGCGCGTTGACTTGACTTTGGTGTATCAGTGGTACACCTCTCTAGAGGAGAGTCAGGAACCAAGGATAACCATGGTTTTACACCCATCCCCCTAACCAGCATATCTGACGTGCTGACCTTTGCTAAAACGGAACCTCGAACAGTAATACACACTTCATCTTTTCAGAAACTTGCTGTTACCTGGGTCAATGAAAGGCAAACACAAAAGGGTCTATTAGTCTTTGGTAGTTTAAATGCACAGCGCATAATGATGTCCCTTAGAGAAATGGCAGCAAGGGATGGTAGAGATCACCATGTACATCCTGTATGTCTGGGAGCCTCACGCAGCATACTGAAGAGACTATTCCAGCAACTACAGAAGGAGCAAGTTACAACCAACTGCAGATTGTGGCACACGTTGAAAATTCTGGGGCTCGAGATCATATTCAGATCATTTCACCGACTGGAAAAGAAGGTTGAGAAGACCCCCTGCGCGAGGAGTTTGATCAAAGCTCGCAATCTGCAGCATTGTCCCTAGAACTGATTGGGGCGCTCTGGTTCTGAGTCGGATTGAAAACAAACCAGCGATTTCTGAGGTTCTGTGACAAGTTAGGCTGTGACTTCTTGGATCTGACCCATACGATTAAGAATTGCACGCAGTGTTTTTTTAGCCCAGGTGATTGTACATCCACTCCAGATAATGATAGCTGTAAGAGACCCCGATGTATTACGGTAAGATTAAAATAAATGGGCCACACAGGTGAGACGATTAAAATCCTAGTGATCGACAGACGAAGAATTCGCAAACAAAGTACCAGACGTTGAAGAAGTTCTAAAAAGCTGCGGAACAACTCATTTAATAGTAGGTGCAGAAAGGTATCTAAAACCGGCAAACGACAGAAGCAGGATTTTTGGGGAAAATCTAAGCGTGTATCGAAAAGATAGTCTAAAGTGAAATGTAGGTGTTGGGTTCGTCGCAATCGGCTACACCTAAGATATAAACTGAAACTACGTGCAAGATTGTTTAGGCAAGACTCAAAATTGAGGATGAGCATAAACTTTAAAAGCAGATTCACTCGTAGATGTAAACAAAAGTTTTAAAGTAAACCTCAGTGAGCTTGTAACAATTTTTCTCAATCACACCGCCATAATGGCAGGAATCTTTAATCATCCAAAAGCTCAGTTGGGAAACTTATAGTAGAGGGCGTAATGAAACGTCCTGCGAAACATAACTAATTGCCTTCTCTGAAAATTATCTGCAACAGAGCGTTCGGGAGCCCACACATGTTGGAAATACATTGATGAGCCAAATCATTACGACCAATTGCTTAATAGCATGTTGGTGTACCTTTGAAACGCAGTGCAGTGGCGATTCTGCGTAGCATGGGTCGACAAGTCCTTGGTAGGTATCCAGTGGAGTGTGTTAGAAAATGTATATGCACGAGTCACCCAATTCCCGCAAAGTGCTGAGTGCTATTGACAAAGGATTTCAGATCGATTCCGAATTCCTGTATTTCCGTAAGGCTTTTGACACTGTACCACACAAGCGGCTCGTAGAGAAATTGCGTGCTTATGGAATATCGTGTCAGTTATGTGACTGGATTTGTGATTTCCTATCAGAGAGGTCACAGTTCGTATTAACTGACGGAAAGTCATCGAGTAAAACAGAAGTGACTTCTGGCGTTCCCCAAGGTAGTGTTATAGGCCCTTTGCTGTTCATTATCTATATAAACGATTTGGGAGACAATCTGAGCAGCCGCCTTCGGTTGTTTGCAGATGACGCTGTCGTTTATCGACTAATAAAGTCATCAGAAGATCAAAACAAACTGCAAAACGAATTAGAAAAAATATCTGAATGGCGCGAAAAGTGGCAGTTGACCACAAATAACTGAAGGTGTGAGGTCATCCACATGAGTGCTAAAAGGAACACGATAAATCAGTCTAATCTAAAAGCCGTAAATTCAACTAAATACCTAGGTATTACAATTACGAACAACTTAAATTGGAAGGAACACAGAAAATTCTGTGGGGAAGGCTAACCAAAGACTGCGTTATATTGGCAGGACACTTAGAAAATGTAACAGAGCTACTAACGAGACTGCCTACTCTACGCTTGTCCGTCCTCTTTTAGAATACTGCTGCGCGGTGTGGGATCCTTACCAGATCGGACTGACAGAATACATCTAAAAAGTTCAAAGGAAGGTAGCACGTTTTGTATTATCGCGAAATATGGGAGAGAATGTCACAGAAATGATACAGGATTTTGGCTGGAAATCATTAAAAGAAAGGAGTTTTTCGTTGCGACGGAATCTTCTCACAAAATTCCTATCACCAACTTTCTCCTCCGAATGCGAAAATATTTTGTTGACACCGAACTACATAGGGAGGAACGATCACCACGATAAAATAAGGGAAACCAGAGGTCGTAAGGAAAGATATAGGTGTTCTTCTTTCAGCGTGCTATACGAGACTGGAATAGTAGAGAACTGTGAAGGTGGTTCGATGAACCCTCTGCCAGGCACTTAAATGTGATTTGCAGAGTATCCGTGTAGATGTAGATGTAGAAGTACTGACCGGTAGTTAGTGGGCGCGAAACTGGTTTCCTATAGCGTGCCAGCTGTGTTCCATCGGATTCATATGATTCAAATTTGATGACCACGACATCAAAGTGAGTTCACTATTAGTCTGCTCAAACGATTGTATCACGATTCTGGCCTTCTGAGACGGGAAGTTATCCTGCTGGAAGATGGCAACGTCATCGGAGAAAACAACAGGCATGAAGGGATGCAGATGGTCCGCAATAATGTTCAGATAGTCCGTAGCTGTTCACGGTGCCTTAGACTACTACCATAGGTCCTATGGAAGATAACATGAATGTCCGCCATGGCATAATCCTGACCCCACCGGCCTGCACACGTGGCTGGTACATGTTTCGAGCAACTGTCCCTCTGGATGACGACAGTTTCGGACACGACGTCGACCTGGTGTAACATGAAACGTCGTTAAGCCGACCTGATGATACGCTTCTACTGATTCCTGGCCCATCTCGATGATTACGTGCCCTTTCTGCGTCACATACCCGCAACGGCAGCAAGTGGCATTCATTCCCGCATTGGGCAGTGGTCATAATGCATTGGCTCATCAGCGTACATTAGACCTAATCGCAACAAACAGACCAGACCTCTTTGAACATGTTCACACCGATACTGGGATGTGTGACCCTGAGGCAGTTGTGGTAACAACGCTTGCGAAACTAGAAACGACAGGTAAGATTTACACATTTATTCAGTTAGACAAAAATATGGTTGTGTCAGATGTACGAGAGGAACCCAAAACATTTACTTGAGGGATACATCGTCTAACAGTTTTGTGACTCAATATATCTAGTAGAACAATTCATGAGAAGAGAGATCCTCAATTGCACAGTCAATGTAAAGAAACCTTTAAGGAAACAAAACAAAGCACAAAGTCATAGACAGAGAGACCCTGACCGAAACGCGTTAGGCTGTCAAGGGGGCGATGAGCGATGCCTTTCGTAACTACCATAGTACCGTCTTGTAGAAAGATATCACACAAATTGCAAAGAAATCCTGATCGTATGTAAAGGCTGTCGGTGGCACAAAAGTAAGTATCCGAATACTCATGGATGACACAGGAACTGAAACTGATGGTAAGAAACAACATCAGAAATACAAAATTTCTGAGGATTTCGTGGTCACTTGTTGACGAACAGCTTGTGGGCTTCTGTCTCGGTTTCTTTGACCACGGTCTGCTTGATGATTTTTTGTGGCGTTTCAATAGCCCGAGTGGCTAGCATTGTCAAAGCTTCACCCTCCATTGCTGATGTCGGACTGGAGTCGAATTCACAGCCGCGGATTACATGTATCTAGCTTGCTGTAGAAACGATCGAAAAATCATCAAATGAAGATAAGCTTAAGAACTCGAGACAGAAGCCAGAAATAAATCTGTCAAAATCTGAAATACTTAACTCCGTTTTCAAATGCCCTTTACTAATGAAATTACAGATGTCCTGCCTCTGTATTCCCCCACTGCAAAGTGAAACGATGTAGGCATTAGTGTCTATGACGTTGAGAAATATCTAAAAATCGCCAAAATTAAATAAGTCTCGAGTGACTGATGGATTTCCTGAGAGATCGTGTACAGAATTTGCAGCTAAGTTAGCCACCATTTTAACTGTAATACACCGTAGATCGCTTTTTAAAAAATCTGTGACCAGTGATTCGAAAAAATGACATAACGCATATCTAGAAGAACAGTAACCGAAATGATCCGTGAAACTATCGTTCAATCTTATTGATACATTCTATCTCTTGTAGAATCCTAGGACATATTTTAAGCACAAACATAACAGAGTATCTCGAAATGAATGACCTCTTCGACACCAATCAACACTGATTCCGAAATCATTGATCATGTGAAACCCAATTTGCGCTTTTCTTACATGACTTCCTGCAAGCCATGAAAAACATAAATATGGCACATAGAGTATTTCTGGAATTGCGAAAAGCTTTTGACTCGCTACCAACACTAACGTTTATTAACCAAAGAACGATTACCTTGTGAAGTGTCTGTGCTAGCAGAATAGAAATGCGGAAAACAAAAGTCCGAAAACAATTTATTGGACTCACCAACACGAAACAATAATACAATCTCCAATAGGACAACAGACTTGATCCCATCTGCGGATCATCACAAATATAAAATAACAAATAATAATAGAAAAGACCCGACTCGTCACCGGGAGAGGTCGCAATAAAACAATTCTACAACGTCAAGATGTTCGCCGACTATACAAAGTCCATCTGCAAGAGATCGGCCAGCTAGAAGAGGCGTCTGGCCGTGGCTGCCAGGATTAGTAAGCATTGCGTCGAACTGCCCTTTGTTGGCAGTGCGCCGCTCTATAAACCCCTTTGGCGGATGTATCAGCCGGAACTATTTGCGATCACGTGTCTGGCGTATCAAAGTAGTTCCTGGGCAAGCTGCGACCTCTGGTGAAGCTGTTCTCCTGGCTCCGCGAACGGATATCGGTAAGTGGCGGCCGTTGGTCGAGACCTGGTGTTGTGTTGTGGCCGCCGCTAAAAATTAGTGTTGACAACACAGACGACATAGGTTTTCCTTGTGAATATACGCCCTGTGATGCAGGCATCCCGTGTTGGTTGGACGTGAAGTGGGATGCCGAAGCAGTAGGCGCTACGATGTATGAAGTGGGCGGCCATGGCACACTGCGCATAAAAAAAAAAAACTGTGACTGGGTGTAGGATTTCATAGTAGGCAGGATGTAGCACATTCTCTTGGACAGGGAGTTGTTGACAGAAGTAGGTGTAACTTCAGACGTGCCGCAGGAGAGTGAGCTGGAACCCTTCTTGTTCATCTTGTGGGTTAATAAACTTGCAAGCAGTATTAATCGAAACCTAACAACTTTCGCAGACCATGAATTTATCTATAATAAAGTACTGTCGCAAAAAGCTGCAGAAATAGTCAATCAGATTCTGATAAGATTTAAAAGTGGCATTGAGAATAACAGTTTCCTTTAAATCAAAAGAAATGTGAAATTGTGCAATTCGTAAAACGAAGAGATGTAGTATTCTATGACTATAGTAATAGTGATTTTCAGCTAAAGTCAGTCAACTCATGCAGATACCTGAGTATGAAAATTCTTGGGGGCATGAAATGCAACGAGCCCATAGGCTCAGTTGTAGGTAAAACAAGTGGCAGACTTCTGTTCGAGGACAGAATACTGGGAAAATGTAGTCAGTCTTTGAAGCACACATCTTATTGGACACATACAGAGAAGGGTTACATGGATAGTCACCGATTTGTCTGATGATGAGGAGGCGTTACGGAGATGTTAAAAAATTCTGAATTGAGAGACTCTACAAGACAGCTGCAAAATATCCCCTGAAAATCTACTTATAAAATTTTAAGAACCGATATTAACTGAATAATTTAGAAATTATTTTCATCCACTTACATATTTTCCCGTAGGGACGGAGAAGATAAAATTAGACTAATTACAGCACGCACAGGAACAGTTTGACATAAGTTCTAATCGAGTTCCATACGCGATAGGAACGGAGAGAGGTCCTAAAAGGTGGCACCATGTTAACTATCGTCTGCCATGCATTTCATAGTGGCTTGCACAGTATGTATGCAGATGCATATATTTCTGACCAATGTCTTGCGCATTTGAAAGCAAATTCCTTGTATTAGTCTCAATCATACTGGCAAAGTTGTTTTGCAAACTGGTATTTACATATTACTGCAGTTACAGCTGCATCTGAGATCTAGAACTGATTACCTGGAATGGGTTTCTGCATGTTCGAACACCTAGTTATTATTTAACACAATTAGTAAATACCTCTTTTATCCCATGTTTGTTGAGTAATCAGTTAATAACTAGTTACACTCTGTTCGTGACGCGACACAGTGTGAAAATGAAGCGTATTTCGATATCTATGCAACAAACCTAACGCCAACTTTTATTTTCCGTCAAGTATTAGTGTATGATTGAAGATTAATACCTACAGTTTTAATTTTGATTTTGAGTGGTTCCCCAGCGGGTGAGAGGGGCCAGGGTAGAAGTAGCTAAGTTATGATTGAATTACATAAAATTCATGTAAAGAGACTGAATTACTGATAAAATATCTAAATATTAATCTTGTATCAAAGAAACCTGAGGAATGACGAGATTTTTATAAAGTAGTCAGTCAGCGGTCTAAATTCAATCCTTTCCATGAAATTAACTTCAGAAAGACACATTGCCAAGTAAGCGAGCTAATTCTGTTTATGTTTGAAATGTATGTACCTCTCCTGGAACAGCAAATGTCGGCGTGTGTACATAGTGTTCTGTAAGATTTAACATTCCTTACCACAGCCTACAAGTCAAATACAACAAGAGAAATAAAGTCAGCAATGCATTTCACTTCAAACTGCGAATGTATCAAGTCACACCATATTTGGATTTATTACAATTTGTTTGTGTATTGTCAAATGGCTCTGAGCACTATGCGACTTAACTTCTGAGGTCATCAGTCGCCTAGAACTTAGAACTAATTAAACCGAACTAACCTAAGGACATCACACACATCCATGCCCGAGGCAGGATTCGAACCTGCGACCATATCGGTCGCCCGGCTCCAGACTGTAGCGGCTAGAACCGCACGGCCACTTAGGCCGGCTGTGTATTGTCATTGTGTAATTCACACCATGTTTGCAACTGTAATTTCCTTCTCTTTCAGAGTAAATATTTCTATTTGTAGGTGATACTTCTATCCGTCATAATGTTGGCACATATAAACTCAAAAATGTAAAATTATGCCTGGATAATGGATATCACCACTTTCTATCATTACATCTGTGTCATTATGAAATATTTTTGTATTTAAATAAAAGTGTAAGAAATATTCTAAGAGCTAATTTGACACCATATATCACTGTTACATACTTAACTGTAATTGCGGTTGACGCGTTATGTGATTTCGACATTTGCTTTGGTTGCATAATCTTAACTACAAAAATCTTCATACAGCTCTCCCAATTTCATTTCAATATGTATGTATCCCAGACACATTTTCTATACTCGGGTTTGTAAAGTGGGTATCATGTTATAAACTAACAAACGTAATTAAAGCAGAGCAACGATCAAGGGGAGATGGGATAACCAATGTGATTCAGTGTGATCCAGTAAGGTGACATATACTTTAGTTTGGCTCCAATTTTAAATTTATGGAACTGGCTTATATTCCGAATTTCTCCAATAGCATCGCCTGCCTCCCCCGCAGCGTGAAGTTTTTTGTCTGCCTGTTGTTATAACTCTTGGGGATGAGCCAGTTATGTTATTCCTGTGCGACTATAGTGTAAATGTATGGTGTCGAAATTTGGATGATCACTTTAGTGGTCCTAGTTTCTTTGACAGTTAACTAAATAGAAACCACTACTTCCAGGAGATCCAGAAAAATGAACAGCCATAACTGTTGAAACATGTGTCATTCCACGATGTGGTTACAGAGTGAAAGGGTTCTACCAATTTTGACGGTGGCCGTCCGGTATCATCTCCTTGCTATGTTCCATAGTAAATGGATAGAATGTACATGACCTGTGTCTCCGGGAGATGCACCATGGATTTAAACAGTTCAGTAAGATTGGTTTAAAAACCAAATTCGTCGAAAAACGTTTACCAACTGGTTTAAATGGTACAACGGAAAGAACTGGGGAAAATATATCACCGTAAAAGGTATTTCTGGAGGTTATATTCGATATTTCAGTCTCATAATTTACCGTTATCGTGTAACGTAATTACTTTCAATCCAATAGTGTTATTTAAATAGTATATTACCTTTATTTCGGACAACAGTTTTACACTTTGACTAGAAGACATAACTGCAGCAAACAAAAGATACTAGTAGTTCCTTAGAGCTTTATCTTCGCGATCACTTCATAAGTCAAATAATTTCACATAGTTGTTGATGCAGACGGCCATTGCTTTGAGTCCTAATCTGATAAGTTAAAGGTATTTTGTAGCCTCTGCTTGATCAGAATTTTATCAGAGATTCTTCTCCACTAACATCAGCTTCCAGATACGTCATTATGAACGGCCTAGAAACAATATTTCGAAAATAATACAACACCAGCTGGAAATTCCGCTAGATTAGCCGTAACAATTCCGGAATCAGATAGAAGATCATTATTTGGTTTTACTACGTAATTTCCTCATTTGCAGTGAGAGCTCGTCCCTTATACCGTAGGTATGGAAGGTTTCCTAATTTATGGGTCGCTTTAAACGTAAACTCTTTCATACACTTCATGGCAGCTTTTACAACTAATAGGTCTTCTGTAAAAAATATTTTACTGCCCCTCTGTCTTAGCAGAAATCACAGTAAAAACTCTCACGTACTTCCAACAAGACGATTTTGTCTGCTTCTGCTCGAGTTATAGCGTCACGCATAGGTTTCAATAACCGCAAAGCCACTTTCAATTCATGACATGTCTCATCCCCTAACACGGAGGTCTACACGGCTCTGTCAGGTTGCAGATTGCACCAAACAGTTTTTTTCCAGTATTCGCTACCTGATCAAAGTATCCGGACATTTGTATGTAATGCGAACGGTCGGTTAGATGACACCACCGGTGGAACCGCCAGTATAAAAGAAGCGGGGAGCGCTGTGTTGTCGGTAGAGTAACAGTAACCCCAGAATGAGTCGGTCATAAGAGGTCAGTGACCTCGAACGTGGACCAGTGATTGAATGTCACCTAAGTAACAAATCGATCAGGGAAATTTCATACGATCTGAAACTGCCCAAGTCGACTGTTGGTGACGTAATTGTGAAGTGGAAACGTGAAGGAACAATCACAGCTAAATCAAGATCAGGCAGGCCTTTTGTAGTAACGGATAGACACCGCCGAGCATTACGAAGGGTGGCTCTAAAATATCGCACGAAATCAGCGGAAGGAATCACTTGGGAATTCCAAAGTTCTGCTATCAGTGCAGGTAGCAGAATGTCTGAGCGTCGAGAGTTAAAAAGAAATGGGCATAATGATTAAGCAGCTCATTATATTTCTGTAATCAATGTCAACCCGCGAAAGAGGTGGTGTAAAGAGCGACGAAACTGGACAGTGGATAACTGGAACAAAGGGATTCGAAAGCGATGTATCACGCACTCTTCTCTCCAAAGTAGACCACAAAGGCTCAATAATACTGAGATCTGGTAACTGTGATGATCAGGGGAAACGCGACAGCTCATCCTCGAGCTCACAAAACCACCTCTTGGACTATGCGAGATGTGTAAACAGAGGACCTGTCGTCTTGGAATAGATCATAATGATTGGGGAACAAACATTGTACCATGGGATAGGACTGATTAGCCAGTATGGTCACACAATTCTTGACAGTAATGTGACTTTCCCAATAACGAAGGGAACCATGGAGTATCACCACATGGCATCCAAAATCATCACCGAATCCCCCTCATCTTTCACTCCTGGGACGTAAACTCGGCCAGAAGTGGGGAACAGTGTGCAACAAGACTTATCCGACCAAATGACTTCCTTCCATTCTTATTCGTTTTCATGTCACGGACATTCGCATCACAGATGAGTGGTTTTGGAATTCTAAAAAAAAAAAAAAAATGTTCAAATGGCTCTGAGCACTATGGGACTTAACATCTGAGGTCATCAGTTCCCTAGAACTTAGAACTACTTAAACCTAACTAACCTATGGACATCACACACATCCATGCCCGAGGCAGGATTCGAACCTGTGACCGTAGCGGTAGCGCGGTTCCAGACTGAAGCGCCTAGAACCCCTCGGCCACTCCGGCCGACTTGGAATTCTAACTCGTCCCGTAATTCCCTGCTTATGGAGTTTCCTTTGTGTTGTTTTGATGCTGCCAAGGTTCGCTGGTGCTACATTCAGTACTGCAGTGACTTTTGCAGCAGTCCTGCTCTTAAATTCTGTCATATTCCTCTTCAATGACCGTACGCAGTTTCGTTCGCATTGTGACTTAGCGGACGGTTTTTTACCGCTTTCCCTGTACGAGTTATAAATCTTCTATAGGATTCCTCTTGAAACACCAGACACTTCGACTGCCTTGGTTACGGAAGCACCCACCATAGGATCACCAACAATTTGCCCACGATCGAAGTCACTTAGCTCCGACATAATACACTTACCACCACGCGGAAAACACTTCCATTTTACTGAGGATATTGCACAGGTGCCGCTCTTTGTCAAATATAACAGCGAAACTTGCAGGCTTGGCTAGGATTTGCATTTTTTATCGCGGTGTTTCTGTATTTTTACCCAACCCCTGTGCTTGCCGAACGGGTAAACAAGCGCCTCGTTGGATCGAATGTTCTACCTCCAGTAGCTTTTTCACTACTCCTAACGAATGTTTCGCTCTCTAGGGGTGGTTCACCACCTCCGTGTCCAACCGGTAGCGCGAGTTACATTAATTTCAGCAACCTAAAAACATGTTACAAAACCGTGTAATACGGTATTTGACATCTCTAGCTTCTCAATCTGCTAGAACCCGATTGTAAACGAAGAGATCTCTTTGGACTCGTTTTGTCCACAGGTATATAATGATCGCCAGTCACAGCTCATCACCGAGATCTACCTAGCTGTTACACGGAAGATGTTGCAACGTCACAGACGTCGCAAATAATGATTTAGAGCAGGTACCTCACTTATAGACGCAGTGAATGGAACACCATATACAGTGTGTTTTTAGCCGAAAGCCGTAAAATATTCGCCGAAGTCCAGCCAATAATATATATGACACATTACAAGTGACCCAATCTTGGCAAATTAGTAAACTAGTCTTTGTAAACAGTGAATTGATTTAACTTATTTTTTATATCTCCACTACAGTATCATCCATCACACGTTAGGAAATGAAGTACTGCAAAGATGCTAGTGTACAAGAACAATGAAACTTGACTTCTGGTATAATTTTCACTTAAACGTGTACATGTTTCATGTGGAGAATGCTGCACTGCATCAGTCAGGTTAAAAGTGCTTGTATTATGCTCATGGCTGTGTGTGCCGTCCGATACAGTACGCAGTTGTATACAGAGAACGACAAATGCCCATCTAGTCTCCAACTAAAGTGCGCGTCATTTATGTTGGCGGCCGAGTTTAGGTTCGTCCTGCGCATCTGACGTCACAAAACACAGTCAGTCAATGAACAGGGAACGACGTTGCCACATCTCGACTGCAGTGCAGAGCATGAACGAGTGTCTTCAGTTTTAGAAACGTTCAGTCATAAATAAAGTAACAGAACAAAAGCAATGTCTTGATAGCAGACATTCTTTTATAGAAAGTTTCGAAAAAGCATTCTTTATACCAGTTGCTTCATATTCTATTAATTAATTAAACCAAACAAGCTATAAGACTCCTAATTCAGGCGATAGCAAGGAAAGGTGTTTGTATCACTCTCACGAACTGCTTTTTCGCAATAAAGAACAGCGGTGATTGTTTATTTCCTATTGTACTTCGACGAAGCGTGAGTAATTCATAGTCATACCAACAGTGTTTGTCAGTATTTTGCGTGACGTGTTATACTCCTCATGGCGTTATATAGTCAAATGAGGTGCGTTAGGGTAACGGTTAAGGTGTTGAGCTGCTACGTGAAAGATTATGAGTTCAAACCTTGTGTGGTGCTTAATATTTTCATTATTTAAAAACAATATCGAAATGCCTTACTTCACGAATTATATTCGTTTGAATGCAATTTTTTGAAATTTCTAGTGCTTTGTCTCTTCATTAACCCTTTCACTGCTGGAGACACGTGCTCCCCGCATTCCGCGCTGTGCGCGATTTTGTCATCACTGCACTGCTCGCCTGTGCAGACACATGGTGTTCCCACTGCTTTGACACACTTATCATTCGATTTCACAAAAACTATTTGGCCCAAAAATCTGATTTTTACACGTCTTCTTGACTGATACCTTCCCCCCATAAATGACTTAATTTTGTTTCGAAGTTCAACGCAGTTATTATGCAGCATTAAATGTAGTAAACCATTGCACGAAATTTCGAAGAGTTTGCAGAGGTAGAAGTCCATAGAGTATACTTTCCGTATGGTCGATTTTAGTTGCCACAATGTTGAGAATGAAATGTGGACAAGATACCTAAATTTCATATAAAATTTACTGTATAGCAATATCTCATTTAATTTAAGTACGACATAGGTGTCGTATGTAATATTGAGAAATATTCCGTCTTTCGCGACTGTTATAAAAGTATTATTTACATCGGACGCGTTTGGCTTTATTTTAAAGCACTTTAATCAAGGAAAGGTATCTCACATACACAATGGTACTCATGTTCTCTTTCTTGTTTTTGTTCCACAGTCGCAGTTTTACCAATGGTACTGAAATATATTCCTCTTCTGCAACTGTAATAAGGGACTTATTTAGACCAGACGCGTTTCTCTCTTTTGAAGCATCTTCCGTGGACAGTATTTTGTCTCCTCCATTGCCAAGTCACCTTTCGTAGTTTTGTGCTGCGGTAACACAATATTCAACGTTTGAGGTGGCAGATCAGTGTTTTAGCAAATAAATGTTTGTGTGTGCCACACACAAAAATTATATTTGGCATAGCTCAGAGCACTTCACTGATAGACGGTATATTCAAGTCCTAATGTTTTTGTAAGTCCACAGTTTTGTTTAATGTATTTTGTCTACTTCCTTTTGATTGATTGAAGTGCTTTAAAATAACGCCAAACGTGCTCAGTGTAAATAAAACTTTTGTTACAGTCGCGAAAGACGGAATATTTCTCAATATTACATACGACACCTATGTGGTACTTAAATGAGCTATTATTATACAGTAAATTTTATATGAAATTTAGGTATCTTGTCCACATTTCATTCTCAACATTGTGGCAACTAAAATAGACCATACGGAAAGTATACTCTATGGACTTTTACCTCTGCAAACTCTTCAAAATTTCGTGCAATGGTTTACTATATTTAATGCTGCATAATAACTGCGTTGAACATCGAAACAAAATTAAGTCATTTATGGGGGGGGAAGGTATCAGTCAAGAAGATGTGCAAAAATCTAATTTTTGGGCCAAATAATTTTTGTGGAATCGATTGATAAGAGTGTCAAAGCAGTCGGAACACGATGTGTCTGCATAGGCGAGCAGTGCAGAGACAAAATCGCGCACAGCGCGGAATGCAGGGAGCACGTCTTTGTAGCAGCGAAAAGGTTAACGCGGCCGTGGTGGCTTTACTTCATAAACTGCGCGCTCCCCCCTACACGTAAGCTTGCGAACTATGCTATACTATGGCGCTGCTTCTATTGGCGCGTGCGTCGTGTGCAACTGGCAACGCAGCAATCTCCCGCGTCTGGGCGGGCATGCGCGAGCCGCCAAGACAAAAGAATTGAACTATAGTGTCAAGTCAGTGTACACAAGGATGGCGCCCGGAACAGGAACCGTATTATGCTTCCGCCACACGATTTGTGGATAGATCGATCAGTCAGCCCATAGTTACGTCTGACGCCATAGAGGGCACGAATAACAGTGGCTATTTGTTTCATTCGTCATATATTTCTTCCGCCAACAGCACATTTTAGTGTCTGCGCACCTTTACTCTGCTACTTACCGCAGTTCCAGTGGAAGTAATAAACGATTCTCCAGCAGTTATCAACAATTACTGCCACGTTGCTGCAATCATCGTCGAGTGCTGCTACGTTGCCACAATCATCGCCGAGTGCAGCAATACTATCAATTAACAGCCTGAACTTAGGTACTGTCACCAACAGCAGCCCATACTGAAAAATTATTAGATTACTTCGCAATCAGTCTCTGAGTTACGTTAGAGCAGTGTCCATAACTTTTAATTAAGTGCCACACCTTCTCATCTATCAAAAGTTTAGTATTTATTAGGTATATTCTTTTAGTAAGTGACTGTTAATTGTTTCCCATTGGCAGCGCGGCATAGCCGCGCGGTCTTGTGGGCGTCTTGTCACGGCTCGCGCGGCTCCCCCCCCCCCCCCCCCCCCCCCGCCCCACGGAGGTTCGAGTCCTCCCTCGGGCATGGGTGTGTGTGTTGTTCTTAGCGTAAGTTCTTAGCGTAAGTTAGGTTAAGTTAGATTAATTAGTGTGTAAGCCTAGGGACCGATGACCTCAGCAGTTTGGTCCCATAGTCCTTGCCGCAAATTTCCTATTTTTTGTTACTCATTGTGTTTCTAAGATTTGTGTTTTAATTTAACATTGCCCTGTGAATAGACAACTGCAGCATGCAAGCACGCCTCCTCAATACAACATCTAGTTTCTGTGGTAGGGGGTTCGCTTCTATCTACCTTTATAATGGGTGCAACACTAAATTGGTGTATACAACAAACATAAATACTAAAGAAACCGGACAAATTTGAGTGGCCTCGCCCTTGGAAAGTTCAGTAAAAATTGAATTACGTGTGTAGGTAGTTCATTTAGTAGTCTTGATAAGTTACTTTGCGAGTATCAAGATATGTGACATAAATGGACGTGTAGATGTAGATGTCCTTTGACTGTATTGACTTAGAAGCTTAAATTTTGTACACCGCCAAGAGACCGTAGCTATTAGTATTTGATGTAAATTTCGACTCTATACTTTGACACGTTCCTGAGTAATAGGGACATTAACAGTCGGAGAGACATACGGACAGCAAAGGATCCTGTAAGCGTTCCGTTTTTATCGGTGGGGGTACGTACCCCTAAAAAAGAGCTGGTTCAAATGGCTCTGAGCACTATGGGAATAACATCTGAGATCATCAGTCCCCTAGAACTTAGAACTACTTAAACCTAACTAATCTAAGGACATCACACACATCCATGCCCGAAGCTGGATTCGAGCCAGCGACCGTAGCAGTCGTGCGGTTCCGCACTGAAGAGCCTAGAACCACAAAAGAGCTACAAGTTACAGAATAAAAATGTGCCCTTCACTTTTAATTTAACATAAATATGTAATTCGGGAGTGTGATAGCTAAATTAAGCTTTTGACAAAGGGAACCTACAGCGCTTAAGATGCAGTGGACATGAACGCTGTATTGATGAAGATATCAATGTATTACGCCGATCGAAGGTGGTTAAAAGCGCAAAACGCCTCTTGGCGCAAATAAAAGTATATAAACAGTGGCTGTTTCGTCTATTTCTTCACATAAAGGAGATATAGTCGGAGTAAATTAATAATTTACTTGTTTAGAACCATGTTATTTTATCACTTACGTGGTACAGGCTTCTAGATAAAGATAATGTGTGAGATTTATAGGACTTTAGAATGACTATTGCATGTTCAGTGGTATTGCAGTTGAACAAAAATGCCATGTTTTGGTATGAAACGGGGAAGACAACATCTTACTGGCAGAGAGCCTGTGCCTAGGTACGAGTAGCGCTGCTGTTGTTGACACACCGTTGCAGGCGACGGCACGGCGCGGCGCGGCGCTGCGCTCGATGCGAAGCTGCCTGACGTCAACTGCCGCGGGCGCTTACCGTTCCTGTTTATATAAGTCTTGTTTCGCGAAGGGATTACCGTCTCCTACACAGCACTGAGCACTCGCCAACACTGCAGTCAGGACTCGCCGAGCGGCACGACGTTCATATTGCGACTCTGGCTACTCAGAATTCTACGCCGCAAGAGGAGAGCAACGACAGAACGGTCACCAGAACGACCATTAAAACGCAGTTTCCTCCTAAATATGAAAAGTGAACTCACTGACAACGTATTTCGTGGTTTTAGCGTTGAAGAACAGTGCAGCTGATTATGTGCAATATTTTGTTGACATTCACCACAATTAATAGAAATCATCTAGCAACTGAACTCGTCAAACGCCAGTGGTGATAGCTTGAGAGGCGGAAAATAGAAATAAGAGTATATCACATTCTGCATATTCACGTAACGTCTATTCATTACTTATCACTATGTATGCAAAGCGAAATGTCCCGACTGACTGGCTCATCATTGCCCAGGACGAACCGCTAAGGACAGAAACTTCAAATCTGGAGACGGTGCAGGCGTCGTTTAAGAAGGAATTTTTCGAAATTACACCGCTAAGAGGCTAAAATAGGGGATGGAAGGTCTTTTGAAACTAGAGCTATAAAAATTTGAATTTAGCTTCTTGGTTAGAAATTAAAAGCACATGTTTTACCGTTTTTATAAATTCAATCCCTAAGGGGGTGTAATGAGATCCGATTGATTTAAGGGCTCATCACTGGCCAGACAGACCGCTGAGAAGATTCAAAATGGTTCAAATGGCTCTGAGCACTATGCGACTTAACTTCTGAGGTCATCAGTCGCCTAGAACTTAGAACTAATTAAACCTAACTAACCTTAGGACATCACACACATCCATGCCCGAGGCAGGATTCGAACCTGCGACCGTAGCGGTCACGCGGTTCCAGACTGAAGCGCCTAGAACCGCACGGCCACACCGGCCGGCCGCTGGGTCTTGGTATAGGGTCTTGGTCGTGTACTATAGGCATCGTTCCCACTGGGGTGAAGTGAGGAATGAAAAGTTTTCTGAAAATACGTCACTATTAAGGCAATTTTGAAGCTAGAACGACGAAAATGGGTATTTCGTTCTCGGTAAGAAATAAAAAAATGTACATGCTTGAGAATTTTTGGAAGTTCGGCCACTAAATGGGTAAAACAGTGGATGAAAGTTTATTTTAAAAATAAACCATCATTAAAGATTTACTAATGCATTTTTGAAATTAAATCTCTGAAAATCTGTATTGTATTTGGCTTCTTGTTTAGAGATAAAAAAAGTACTTGAGTGTTTTTCTGAAAATTCAACCTGTAAGAGGTTATCTATTTTTAAGAAAATATTTCGTTATTTTAAAAAAGGTTTAAAGCTAAATCTATCAAACTGGTGTTTTTATGCTAAAGAAGTATGTGTCAGAGAATGAATGTTTTTATGGAACTATCATCACTAGAATACAAAAGGTAGGATTAACAAAGATCTCCGACTCCAACTACCAAGATCGCTTTTTGGTAAGACGTTCATTCGAAAAAAAAAAACATGCATCCGTAGCCTTAACTAGGGTGAAAAGTTTAGAAGACGTTGTAATTTATGAACTACAAAAAATTCGATTAAAGAAAAGCGAAAAAGTCTGTGCAGACCACACATTCTATTCGATCGAAGCAGCGGATGCTAAGCTAGTATACCTACAGGGTGTTAGGAAATTCCCTTTACAAACTTTGTTTGCATTAACACTAAATAATACGTGTTTACATTATTTCAAAACAAAAAAGAATCCAGCATACTTGCGTACATAAGTCATTACTTTCTGAGGCCACTGTAGTTACTGTGGTTGGTCCATCAGACGGTCGTTAAACGAATGTGGATCTTTGAGTGACACGCACCATAGGAAATTGTGTTTCGAACGTGCGCATGTATTCTCCCAAACATAATTCTATCCCAAATGGGAAATTCTGAAAAAACTTCATTAGTTATAGGTAGTTTAACGTATTATACTACAGTGTGTCAGTGTCATCTACAGGCAACGAAGGACCAATATCAGACTTGACTAGAAACAAAATATAACGGGAAAAAATTAAAGAACCAACTGAACACGCAACGTTCACAGTTTATACTGATGCTTTTGAAGTCGTCGACAAATATGTCAGTGCGTACTAGGACGGCATGTATATGTGTGACATTTGTGATATCAGCGTTAGATGCGGCAGCATACAAAGCATTATCGTAGACCAAAGCCGGCCGGAGTGGCCGAGCGGTTCTAGGCGCTACAGTCTGGAACCGCGCGACCGCGACGGTCGCAGATTCGAATCCTGCCTCGGGCATGGATGTGTGTGATGTCCTTAGGTTAGTTAGGTTTAAGTAGTTCTAAGTTCTAGGGGACTGATGACCACCAATGTTAAGTCCCATAGTGCTCAGAGCCATTTAACCTAAGGACATCACACACATCCATGCCCGAGGCAGGATTCGAACCTGCGACGGTAGCGGTCGCGCGGTACCAGACTGTAGCGCCTAGAACCGCTCGGCTACTCCGGCCGCCAAAATGTTCAGTTGCTTGAAAAATACTTCTGTGGTATATAGAATTCGTTTATGACTTTTTGTCGGCCAGATTAGAAAGTTTTGGAGAGAAGACTGCCTTTATCTGGCGGAGATTCGTGCTGTTGTGGAGAGTCTACAGTGAATAAAGAAATGGTTGAGCCGTTTAAATTTACTTCCCGTGGTGAAACTTACTTGTTGTGACGACGTTTGAGTGGCAGTATTTGGTTGTCATCGCTTCACGAGCGGGAATCGGGCCACGTACTTGCGGGTCGTAAAACGAAAGCTTTCACGTTGTTCATTTTTGATTCAATGGAAGTTGACTATAGCGTCGTAGATTATATTTCCAATTCATAGTGCTGGTAATTCATTTCCGGAAGTTTAAAATAGTTTTTACATATTCAGATGAAAATATGACGTTTCTATTATTTGTCGTGAATCTGAATGTTGTGGGCTTCAGTACTACTGCGTGGTTGTTAAACCTTTTACATGCGTTCAATTGCAATATAATTACTTATCGATTTATGTCTTTCGGATTTGTTTCAACGTATACCTTTTCATACTTCGTATTAAGCCACTTGAGTGAGCCACTTTATGGCATTGCTTTACGATTCAAGGTAAATCAGAAATCAATCACTGAATTCCGATGTCACAACGCAATGACACCTATAAGTGACTTTTCTTTGCATGCTATTAGTTTCCAGGTCCAATCAAGGTAGGTGAATGGGAGTTGTTTCTTTGATAGCTGTTGGTTATATATCGTGCGAATATATTTTACACATTATTTTGTTGCTACGTGAAAGTTGCATTTCTCAACTATTTTTTTAATCTGATGGTTTACAGGTTCTTTATATACTATGGCACTAATTACAAAACTAAGGTAACATCCTCATTGCACCACTGGGTGGTATGAGCAGAAAGCAAACACAGCACTGACTGTACAATATTCAAGTATAAGCAATGGAAGTCCATTTCTTTTCCGTTGAGATGAATTACGAAATTATGCGCGACTGTGTGTGACTATTCCTGACCTACTTACTTTGCGAATGGGATTGCGTTTCCTAAACGTTTCTCAGAGCGTGAGGACCATACGTTTTACATTCTTAACTCCTCCCGAGCAGGCCATGAAGGCCGAAAGGTATCGACCGCCCGCCGTGTCATCCTCAGACCAGAGGCGTCACTGGATGCGGATATGGAGGGGCATTTGGTCAGAACACCGCTCTCCGGCCGTATGTCAGTTGCCGAGACCGGAGCTGCTACTTCTCAATCAAGTAGCTCCTCAGTTTGCCTCACAAGGGCTGAGTGCAGCTCGCTTGCCAACAGCGGTCGGCAGACCGGATGGTCACCCATCCATGTGCTAGCAAAGCCAGACAGCACTTAGCTTCGGAAGTCTGACGGGAACCGGTGTTACCACTGTGGCAAGGCCGTTGGCTACTTCTTACATAGCTTCATGTTTTGAACTCTGAACGAGAACAGATAGAAACGAGTTTACAGTGAATATTCACAGACGTATAACAACAGTCAGAGTTTCAGTAAATATTTCGTAGATTCTCATTCAGTTAGCCAGTTACAGATGAAGTACTCACGATTTCTTTTCTTTCAAAATTAACGATTCGAATGCGAAAATCAATGGTTCAAATGGCTCTGAGCACTATGGGACTCAACTGCTGTGGTCATCAGTCCCCTAGAACTTAGAACTACCTAAACCTAACTAACCTAAGGACATCACATACACTTATGCCCGAGGCAGGATTCGAACCTGCGACCGTAGCAACAGCGCGGCTCCGGACTGGAGCGCCTAGAGCCGCACGGCCATCACGGCCGGCTGCAAAAATCAATCTCGAAAGCCATCTGGTTACGGGCAGTAACATAACTGCCGACTATGTAGATATTGCACTCATAGGGAAACGTTGATGAAATGAAAGCCGAAATTTAAGAACGTATAATTACAATCCAAGATTGTAAATGACTGAGTAATGAAACTCTAAACCGAAGTGCATTAAGAATCAGAGCACACCCGTTGAATACAGAGTGAAACTACTTAGATAAGTAATCCCAAATGCAGACATATTGGTAAATATCCTCTCATTTCAGAACATTTCTGCGTGAAAACTACAAGACATATTGAAAAAGATAGATATCAGTGGCTAGAGCATTTACTTACGTTTCGATTTGTGATGCACGCTTGGTGCCGATTCACTAGGGTCAGGCATGTCGGAATATTTAGACAAAGCATCTGCACCAAGATGTCACGCCTGCAGATGGGCAATCAAAAGAACAGATTTCCGAAGTGGGCCGCTGTCACGGCTTGTGAGGCAAGTCGTGTCAGCGACTTCAGTGGATTGCACTCACATATTGTCGTTTGGATCGTCATCAACGGTGCCCGTAGTGGACACCTCTAGTATGAGTTAAAAACCTCGGCGAGTTAATGTATCCACAGATACGAGTCTATTTCCTGTATGTCTCGTAGATTTGTCTTCTGAAAACACGGAGGTGGTTGTGAATAACCCTGTATATAGAAAACAAGTAAATATAATTTTGTATTCTGCAAGATACAAATACGACTTGTTACAGACGCCAAGAAAGAATTCCACAAAGTGGTGCTCGGGTTCGAGTCCACTACCATAAAGCGCCGTTCGTTTAGCTGGAGAACGTAACGGTTACTGTCAGCCTTTGTTCCTGTCCGGAGATTTTCCGAGCCAGCCGTTCCATAAATACAGCAAAGTTCGTTAGTTGCACAGTGCGACCCGTCCAATGAGAAATCCAATACAGATTCTATGTGTACAAAGAATTCGTCAACACTGGGTTCATGTGACGCATTCCGAACAGATCTTTTGTTTCATCCTTTAGCTGAAGCGGTCTTCTCGAGCAGTGATTTATGTAGAGACAGGGACTGATTCAAAAACGTAATCACTTTATTGCTCGTAATATGACGCGTTTCGGGCTTAGCAATGTTCTGATATCTAGAAGCAACGTGCTGCACATACATACAAAGGTTACAGGATGTATACATAACAATCATAAGCAGAGACAGGGACGTTTCAGCGAAATAACATCTGAACTAATAATGGAGCAGAAGGAATCCCAAGTGGGAATACTTGGGAACGGATTTTCAGTTCCAGCATTCGCCTTACAATCAAGGGAAACCACTAGAAAATCTTGATCATAATCGGGGTGTGGGAACTATTTTTAATTTAATTATGTGACAAAATGTCCCAGGCTGATAAATTAAGCCCTGTGTATGTGAAAATATATTTTTTATGAGTGTGTATGGTAAATCCGTGAATTTATGGGCATGTGCAGTGTACCTGTATCTGTTTGTCTAGCGTACATGGCAGTGGGCTATGTAGGCCGTTTGAAGCCAGACGGTTTGTACAGCGCAGTCGGTGTCGGCAACGGCCTCTAGCCCAGCGGGCTACCTTTGTCGAGCGATATGCTCTGTACTACTCATATCAATAGCTTCACCCAGCGGTAGATCAAACATTCCCTGCCTAATGAGGAAACTATATGTAGTGTCGTACGCTGTTACACACACCACGCTAGGAACCTCTCGCCGAGATCCAATAGCTGGACCAGGTGCCTGTAAGAATCCCAGAGGCCGCTCGCCAGCCAGGCGGTGAGCACCAGTTTCCAAGGGAAGGCCAAGGTGAAGGCAACGCCTCAAGTGCAGTGGCGCCCCTGCGCGATTTACATACAGCGCCGACAGCATGGACTCACAAGGGCACCGTACGAACTTCCCGTCACTGATTTTATTCATACTGGGAGCACGACTAGGACTTCAACGTATGTAAATAGGAAAACGCAACTCAGGACTGTTTTCGAGAAAAACGTTTATGAGACCTTTGTACGGGCGCTACCATTCATCCCATGAGTCCTCAGCCTGGCGAGTAAGCGCTTGGTTTCAGAAACACGAGGTCTCTGGATCGAATCTCGCCAGCGGTACCTTTTTTTTTCAATGCCACTTAATTCTAACAACAGGTTTATTATTTTCATAATCTTTATCTTGGAGAAAAAAGAATAACGTTTTCTGGTAAGGAGACTGGAAATAAAAAGACGATACCATTCAACCACATCAGTACAGCCAATTTACTCATATTACTGTACCGACATTTATGACAAGTATAATCAGTAATCTACGGATCACTGCACAAATCAGGATCATACTGATCGTAAAAACGAGGAAAACAATAATTACTACGACATACAATACGAATAACGAATGCCGCATTTTTGCATGCGCATGGTTTCAAATATGGCTAATGCAACGCAAATTTGGTTTAAATTCATAAAGAATTCTCGATCATCACACAGCTTCGTGGCGTAACACACATTTCTGTTGTCAGAATGACGTGGGAATGGAAGAAGAAGAATAAAGGAATTACTGGCAGTGAGATTCAATAGATATCCAGAGACCTAGCTTTTATGAAACTAAGCGCTTACTCGCTAGGCTGCATACGTCTTGAAAACTGGTGCCGATACAAAATATATAAAGACGTCTCAAATTTTCAAACATGATTTTCTCGGAAACGGTCTGGAGTTGTGTCTTCCTGATTACATAAGCTTAGGTCCTAATAGCGTCCTACTTATGCTGTCAATATTAATCAAATCGGTGAGGGAAGCTCGCACGGTCCTCTTATGAGTCCTGTGTTAGCCCTTGAGCCACATTCCTCGAGTTCATGCGACGCTTCAATTACTGAGCTTCTAGTATACGATAATCGCCTGGAGTTGGACTGCTTCAAAGATTTATGGATTGCGGTAAGAGACGTATCACCAGAATTGCTGATTTGCCACCGAGTTGAGTAGCTTTCCATAATAAATATCTATATGTTTTTCCGCATTTTGTATCCTGTCTGCTCGAAGTTTCATCTCCCATAGCAGCCGAACCCCTAGGACACAGAACAATGTGCGCTGAATCGCCAAAGAAACTCGTGTAGGCATGCGTATTCAACTACAGAGATACGTAAATAGGGAGAATACAGCGCTGCGGTCGGCAACCCCTATATAAGACAACAAGTGTCTGGCGCAGTTGTCAGATCGGTTAATGCTGCTACAATGGCAGGTTATCAAGATTTAACTGAGTTGAGAGTGGTGTTATAGTCGGCGCACGAGCGATGGGACGCAGCATCTCCGAGGTACCGATGAAGTGGGGATTTTCCCGTGCGACCATTTCACGAGTGTACGGTGAACATTAGGAATCCGGTAGAACATCAAATTTCCGACATTGCTGCGACCAGAAAAAGACCCTGCAAGAATGGGACCAACAACGACCGAAGAGAATCGTTCAGCGTGACAGAAGTGCACCCCTTCCGCAAATTGCTGCGGGTTTCAACGCTGGGCCTTCAAGTCTCAGAGTGCGAAGCATCCAACGAAACATCATAGATACGGGCTTTCGGAACCGGAGGCCCACTCGTGTACCCGTGATGACTGCACGACACAGAGCTCTATGCCCCGCCTGGGCCCGTCAACACTGACATTTGACTGTTGATAATTGGAAACATGTTGCCTCATAGGTCTCATTTCAAATTGTATCGAACGAATGGACGTGTACGGGTACGTCAGCAGGGGAAGGCTCTGTAATGGTGTGGGAAGAGTGCAGTTGGAGTAATATGGGACCCCTGATACGTCTAGATACGACTCTGACAATTGACACGTACGTAAGCATCCCGTCTGATCACCTGCATCCATTCATGTCCGTTGTGCTTTCTGGCGGACTTGGGCAATTCCAGCTGGACAATGCGACACCCCACACGTCCATAATTGCTGCAGAAAGGCTCCAGGAACACTCTTATGAGTTAAACACTTACGCTGGCCGCAAAACTCTCCAGACATGAACATTATTGAGCATATATGAGCTGCCTTGCAACGTGCTATGCAGAAGAGATCTCCACCCCCTCGTACTCTTACGGATTTATGGACAGCCCTGCAGGATTAATGGTGTCAGTTCCCTTCAGGATTACTTCAGACTTTACTTGAGCCCATGCAACGTGTTGCGGCACTTTTGCGTTTTCACGGGGTCCCTACACGATATTACGCAGGTGAACCAATTTCTACGGCTCTTCAGTATATATACATAGTGTTGCGATTATCGCTAAGTTGTGAGTTATAGTAAACAAAGTTATGAATTCCCTAATGTACATAAATAGGTTTTGTCTTTTTAACTGCCGAACTTTTTAAAAAATGAAGCTGATAAACTGATAATGAGAATTGCAGCCTTGGAAACAATAAAACTTAGATATCCTGAAGACCAATAGCCCTAAATCTACACGGATGACTCGTTGGTTGGAAACGAAAGAGATGCTGGCCTAGGAATACGCACCAAAATTTTCTCTTTATATCAAACTTTCGGACCGCACCACACATATTTTAAAGGTGAAGCCATCAGAACTGAAATAAGTCAGCTAAACAACTTTTTACACACATTCGATAAAGCAGTCATACTTTGTGATTACAGAGCAGCAATATCAGCCAACATACGTCAACACGCAAGATCCGAGAAATCAGTAAAACAAGTAATTAAACACTACAATGGAAGAAGAAGAATAAGAAGACAACTGCAATTCTCTGGATACCATCTCACTGTAGCTTAGATGGACTGGAAAAGTAGATTTTCTTGCCAGAAGGGGCAAAAAATTAAGCAGCTTGGAGAAACTAACAGTGATACGGGGTGCCGCGCTATTAACAACTGTTTTAAGATGAGTTAAAAGTATCCAATTAAATTTCATGTAGGTGAAAGATCTGGAAAAGCCTCATTGACGACTCAGTAGTACCCAATGGAACAAGTAGAGAACCAGTAGCCATATTCCGTTTTATTACTGTGGATGAATGTTTGGCACAAAATCTCTATTCTGTCGTCTCCAGAATGTGTTCTGTGTCACAAAACTGCCTCGAGCAGGAACAAAGAACATTTAAAGGAGTGTACTGAATCAAGTGATTGTCATTCAGAGATAACAATATTATATTGTGAAGCAAGAAGACAAATGACAAATAGTCAAGTGGCAGAACATTAAAATAATAATATAAGAGGACTATACACTCTTTTCCTCCGCTGTCAGGAGATCCTCTGACCTATTGTAACTGATGTATACAACCAAGTAACTCAAGTATAGTTAGTGTGTTTATTACTATTATAACTGTCATATCAAGAGCTTAAGATGCTGATATTGACAATACATGCTATAATGCTATTCGTGACAGGCAAGACACTAAGTTGGAAATCATCAGGACTTAGCACAGGCAGGTGTACACGGCATTATTTCCTTGTAAACAACTTGTTTTAATTTTGACCACAGACATATGTACATATGTGTTCATTGTGATGAACAAGCAAGTATTTCATTCCTCGAACTTTCAATTTCCTGAAATTATTGTACAAGGTCTGCACTTGCAAATGCGGTGGGCTTGACACAGTCAGGGTAACTTGCTGCATACAATCCGAACGTTGCTCTAACAGCTCGGTGACTTAAAGCATAAAAGAAAACCATATCCACTTTTTAGGCTTACTTTCCTAGTAAGTTGTATGATCGCTACAACAGCAGTGCACAGACTGATGGGCTTCAAGCCAATAGGTAAACAAACAGACCGTACCTGAGTTACGAATTTTTTTACATTTGATACATTAGGGCAGAAGTTCGTGGGATCTATTCTGCTGACCGTGGGACAGAGGTCTAAATGATGGCTCACCAGCACGAACAGTCCGATCAAGTGAAGTCCCAACGGCAGTTGTGTTTGAGCATAACATCCCTTGCACTGTCTGCCGGAAAAAATGAGAAGTGATACCGCGTACTTTAGGTTCGGATCACTTGACAATTAAAATTATAATCAACGAAGAGTGTAGCAACCTAGGAAGAATGTCAAATACACAATCAGCCGGAAATGGAACACAAACAAAGCCGTTTGGAACCTATACGGAATACTATTGGAAGAAAAACTGGAATCGATCATCGAAACTGAGGATCCCCGAAGAGACTATGGAATCTTCGTATGGCTAACCAAGAAGCAGCGGAAATCTCAACATCTTAAAAAGGATATAAACGGGCTGTTAATAGGCTATCACCTTACTGATGGGATTCGGAATGTGACGCAGTCCTCAAGAAAGGAGGGGAGGCATTAAGAAAATACAAAAATCTCTCTAATGGTACAAAATTTATCGCTCTTAAGAAAGCACAAGCTACACTCAAGAAAAATTTCAAGTAGAAAAAAAGAAAATCATAGTACAATTTCTGCACTGCGGTCAGCAATGACATACAACTAACCAGGCTTCCACTATCTGATAGCAAGTCTACTCTAACGATCTTCACTCGATACAGGATTCCATTTCCCCAGACAATGTAACTGAGACTACGTAATTTTCCAGTTGCGAAAGCAACACAGCTTCTTGGAATGATTATCGATGATAACTTAAGCTGGGCTCATCATACGCGTCATATCCGACATATTATTACTAGATGAGAAAGCTTGCAGTCCCACCAGAACTACGACTTGAGTATGGTGGGGCTCCGATCTGTGGACAGCGATGACTTTATACGGTCGCTGCTAAGGACACAGTCCCTGCTCAGGACGCACCTTGGCTATGGACACGTGTGCTACGGATCAACGACAAACATCACTCTCCAAAGACTCGACACTATGCAGTACAAAGCCTTACGTATAGTTACTGGCGCGTTTATGTCAACCTAACCGACATATTACTGGTTGAAGCGAATGAACCATCGTTAAAGCTGCGGTGAATATTCCTCTACAAAATATTCTTCTTGTGGCTCTGTTTCGACGAATATGGGCCCCTCGACGAAAAAATTTGGTAATTAATACCATACTGTATGTGTAGAAGATATTGGATAAATTAGCAAAAAATGTTCAAGTGTGTGTGAAATCTTATGGGACACAACTGCTAAGTTCATCAGTCCCTAAGCTTACACACTACTTAAACTATATTATGCTAAGGACAAACACACACACCCATGCCCGAGGGAGGACTCGAACCTTCGCCGGGACCAGCCGCACAGTCCATGACTGCAGCGCCCCAGACCGCTCGGCTAATCCCGCGCGGCGATAAATTAGCAACTTCCACCCGACATGGCTGAATATATGGAAATGCAGACATTAGGGTACAAGGTTTGGAAAAGTCTTCTTATACCACAGTACAATGGGCCAAACGTAACCTAAGGACATCATACACATCCCTGCCCGAGGCAGGATTCGAACCTGCGACCGTAGCGGTCGCGCGGTTCCACCACAGCCGGCCAATTTGGATTTGACGCGATGTTTTTTGAATGACTATAGGTGAACTGCGAAAAAGGTTCCCTTTCTATGGGTACCATGAATAGATGATACAATGCTCGCGAACTTCTAGCACCTGCTCGAGTTGTGATAAGTCCAATGCTAAAAGAAACGTTAGTGTATGAAAAAACTATACAATTCAGTATGTTCTTATTACATTTACATATATCATGTACGTAAGGTAGTTCGCCTTATACGCCAGAGGCCACCGGCGGCAGTGTCCAAAGTGCACTTCACTGTAATATTCCTAGTATTGAGGATCTGATACAAGGCCAGGTTTCATTATTATATATTTAATGGTACAACTAAAATCATCCCGTGTGAATATCTAGGCGTTTGTTTCAGGAAAATTTAGTCTGAATCGTCTAGCGTGGGCAGAACATGTCCTTGGTCTTTATTTAGTTCAGTGCAGATGGAAAGTGAGAGCCTAAATAAAAATAAATTCGGGCGTTCCAGGAAAACACTGTGAATACCAATAAAGCTAAAAGTACTCAAACAATGTGAAAACATACAAGAGAATCTAAGAGCAAATTTATAAGCGATGTACGCAGAGACACTTCGAGAACACTGGAAAGCGTGAGCGTGAAACAGCAGCGCCGATGAGCGTGTGTTATTTGATGGCTGGCAAGTGGCCGATCCGTATGTAGCTACATATAAGCCGGCGTGCAGGGTAAACACACCGACCACACCAAACATCGAGTGCAAACACGGACAAAAATTTGAAACGAAACTCAAACAAGGAGAAAATCAAAAAGCTTTCAATTACTACTCGGGCCGCAAAGAACAACAAAAAAGGAAAGAGACGTATAGAGAGAACGAATCCCGCCGACAAACAGCAGACGGTACACCAACGACATCTATAACAATGGTAAAAAAAGAGAACGCGGGCGTGGCTGACAAATGAAACATCTCAGTCTGTTATCCTCGAGAACGTTGTCCTCATTTGTCTTGGCCAGGCTACGAGCTTTCCTCCCTTCCCGCCTGCCAGCCATCCCTGCACCAAACTTCTCCCAGCCGCCGCTCTATCCGACACATTTGTCTCCATAAAAATATCGGGAATTTAAAGAAAGGACGTTAATTGAACGGAAGAAATATAGACCATTCGTCGGGCGCCTCCATTGCTTACTACATAAGAATTCATTTTACAAGCTGGTACACACTTAAACTACTACATTCGCATGGAAACCGTTAGTCTCACTTTTTTCGTACTTGTACAGAATACTTACCGGACATTGTGTTGCGATATATAGGTATGACAAATGCGAGGGTTGGAACTTTAATAGTGGTAACTATTTATTTACAGCTCGTACAAAATAGATACGTGTTTCAAAGTTTTACTGACTCTCAGAGTAGTCCCCAGCATTATGTATAACCCGTTGCCAGCGATGTGGAAGTCGTAGGATACTCTTAGCAGTGCCAGTTGTGTTGACAGTTCTAGTGGTGCGGTCTATTGCCCGAGGAATTTGTAGCAGTTCTGAACCGAATGCCGTGAAGTGTTTCCTTCAGTTTAGAAATCGAGTTGAGCTCAAGATGGCTTAAGTCAGGGGAGTGCAGTAGGTGGTATAGCGCTTAGCAGCCGCATCAGTCAAACAAATCAGTAACAGCTTGCACTGTATTTGCCTGAGCATTGTCCTGCAAAATGATGGTCAGGTCCTGCAGAAAGTGTCATCACTTCTGTTTCTAAGCTGGTCGTGGGTTGTGTTCCAAAAAAGAACAGTATAGAGACAAAATGATGACACTTTCTGCAGTATCTGACCATCATTTTGCAAGACAATGCTCAGGCAAATACAGTGCAAGCTGTTACTGATTTGTTTGGTTCAGATGGTTCAAATGGCTCTGAGCACTATGGGACTCAACTTCTGAGGTCATTAGTCCCCTAGAACTTAGAACTAGTTAAACCTAACTAACCTAAGGACATCACAAACATCCATGCCCGAGGCAGGATTCGAACCTGCGACCGTAGCGGTCTTGCGATTCCAGACTGACTGACTTGTTTGATTGATGGGGCTACTAAGTGCTATACCAATTACTGCACTCCTGACTTAAGCCCTCGTGGGTTCAAATCGATTTCTAAACTGAAGGAAACACTTCACGGCATTCGCTTCAGATCTGCTACAAATTCGTCGGACAATAGACCGCGCCGCTCGAACTGTCAACACAACTAGCACTGCTAAGAGTATCCTATGACTTCCAAATCGCTGACAAGGCGTTATACACAATGCTGGTGACTACTTTGAAGGTCAGTAAAACTTTGAAACACGTATCTATTTTGTACGAGCTGTAAATAAATAGTTGCCACTATTAAAGTTACAAGTGGCTGCGCAACATTCAACATCACTGGCGTTATTGGTTGTACAAAACAACAGAAAAGAAACTTTCCGTGGTTTACACGAAACAGTAACGGGGTATTCATATAATTTAATTTGTGAAAGGATTATTCAAAATCGAATTTTAATTAAGTAACCCGTGCTTTAAATATTACTTGACTACTTTCTTAGCTGATTGTTTCATATCAAATTTTGTTACATGCAATAATAACTTCGAAAAATGATAAAATGAGAATTATTTACTGCTATTTCACAATTTGTAAGATTATCAAGTTCTTAAAATAGCTGAGTTTGATATTGTTATAGTAACTTCGTCTTGCTTAAGGCTTTCTACCACTACAGTCAGTTGAAATTGCTCAAAAATTTATCTCAAAAATAATATCTGTGTCAGGTAGCATATTCAAAACTTACAACGATATTTTACATTAATTTGCCTAGCTTCTGCTTCGTAAAAAATCATAAAATGATGTCGCTATCAGTAAAGGCAAACACATTTTTTTTCTAAAATCAGAGAACGAATTAAAAACCAAGTTTTTGAAAGGAGTAGTCAAAAAAATTTATTGGAAAGAGAAACTATAAAGGTGAATAGCGATTCCGATCTCAGTTCGTGTGTGCTGCATTATGACAGTATACTGTATGGGATTGACCTTACTATAAACATTTCTACCAATAATATTCGACTAAAAAGCGTTAAATGTAAAACGAGCCGTTATAATATGCTCTTACTTATCGAGTGGATGCACATTGTAGTTTAGTCCAGTCATTTCGCCCCACGGAGTGGCCGCGCGGTTTAAGGCGCCATGTCGCGGATTACACGGCTCCTCCTGCCGGAGGTTCAAGTCCTCCCTTGGGCATGGGTGTGTTTTTTGTTCTTAGCAAAAGTTAGTTGAAGTTAATTTAAGCAGCGTGTAAGTCTAGGGACCGATGATCTCAGTAGTTTGGTCCCGTAGGAATTCACACACACACAAACACACACACACATTTTTCGAGTCATTTCCTTCAGCGCTTATTCAGCCGTGGCATGGTATGCGAATAAAGATTCATTCTCTGTTACACAATTATTCCTAATTCTATTTTAAATCTACGTGAGAATGCATTGCTTATCGCCGCAAATGTCAAAAATCACAACGAAAGAACGTAGTGTGCGAAATTTACTTGTTTGTTCTATGAGTATTCGTATTTCATGCCTTCTTTACTGTGTTTCTGAGGAGGATATGAAGAGAACTCGGAGATTTCTTGAGACGACTGTGTTAAAGTGCCTAAAAACCACACTCATGCTGGCCAGTAAACGAGAAGAGCGGTCGTTTATCAGGCGTACTGCTACTCCCCTGGTCTAACACATTTTCGGTCACGTAAGCTAACTAATTAAGGCCGTCTTATTGAAGATGCTGTATTACTGTGGAAATGATTATAAAAAAAGCACCACAGCTGTATTTGAAATGCGTTTGTTATGCCATAACAGGTTTCGTTCTTAATTAACATTTTCAGGTGTCACCGAAAATTCAGAAACAGTCTTCGTAACTAAATGCCACAGTGTGTCAGAAATGTACCGGTGTCATAACTGAAAAACTAGGTCACAGCGCGGAAGAAAGGGCGGGATGGACGGTCATTGAAGAGAATTGTGACTTGTGACGAAAAATAAGAGAACAATAGCTGTCGAAGTCACTGCAGAACTGAATGTCATTCTCGCGAACCCTGTAAGCACAAAAACAACACGAACGGAGTCCCATAGGCCGGGTAATGTAGGTCTGGCTTGAAATTTAAATGCCCATAACAGCAAAACGTGGTGCCGAAGACATGAAACCTAGACTTCTGAACTAGGAAGCAATGGAAGAATGTCATTAGGTCGGATGAGGCTTGTTTCAAACTGTTTCCAATTTCTGGAATAGTTTACGTCGCGAAACTGAAAGATGGCTGATCATTTGGGCAGCTGTGTCTTGGTTTTCCATGGACCGCATAACGACTCAGAAACCTCACATTACTGCCAAGGATTTTGTGTCCAGTTTGGCTTATCGGGTCCATCACATGGTACAATGTTTGTTCCTCAATGCTGATGGTGTATTGCAAGACGACTTGGCCCCTTTCTTTTCACACAGTTCGCATCGCTCTGGCTCAGATCTCAATATTACTCAGCCTTTGCGGTCAAGTTTGGAGAGAAGGGCGCGTGATAGCTATACACCTCCATTATCGTTAGCTGAATATGTCACTATTTTGCAGGAAGAATGGTATAATATTCCATTGAAAACCATACAAGACCTTCATTTATCCAGTCCTAGACCACTGGAAGCCTTTTTGAAAGCCAATGGTTTTCCAACACCATGTTAGGCATAGTTATATGTTGTGGTTTTGGTGTATCCATACTTCTGTCCACCTGCTACATATCTATATCTACATTCAGGAAACCACTGTGAAGTGAATGGTGGATGGTAATTCACACTGTACCAAGTATTAAAGTTTCTTCCCGTTCCATTCAAGTGTGGCGCATGGGGAGAAGGACTACTTAAATGCTTCTGCATGCGCTGTAATTAGACTTATTCTGCCTTCACAGTGCCTCCATGAGTGATATATGAGAGTTGTCATATATTACTAGTTTTCTCACTCGAAACTGTTTCTAGAAAGTTTGTAATAGACTGTCTCGGGATAATTCGTGTCTGCAAGTTCACGTTTCTCGACATTTTCGCGGCGTTGCCCTATAGTTCAAAGAAACGTGTGACCATTCGTGCTAACCTTCTTTGTAGACTTCAGTAGGCTCAGTTAGTCTTATTTGAAATGGATCACAATCTTCTAGTTTTGGTCCAAGATTATTTTGTAAGTTAACTCCTTTGTAGTACGTTTTGCAGTAGCCTATCAATGGCGCAAAGTGCGCCTTACCTGCGAGTGAGCCAAAGCGATCATTCGATTTCGTATACCTACAAGTTGGTACATCTTGGTACTTGTGCGATTTAACTGATTCCAACTGTAACTTGATGTTGTAGTCACAAAATACTACATTTCCGTATTCTGAGAAGGTCATAACATCACATTTCTGAAAATTTAAAGCAAGTTGCCATTGATGATTTCACCTTGAAATCCTATCAAAGCTGACGGAAAATTTGTGCTGTTTCGTTTTCAAATGCTAATTCACTACGCATAACGCCATCCTAAAAATGTCTGAGGTTACTATAAATATTGTATATTGGATCATTAACATACTACTGGACCATCAAAGTTCTCTACACAGCTCCTTGTGGAATAACTGAGCTTACAATTTTCTACTGTGTCGCATTCTGTGTCAGAAAGCACGAACTTCTCAGATTACAGTAGTCACATAAACGCCATCGTAGCATATTGAATACGTTTTTCGGACAAATCCCACTTCAGCCAATTCTATAGCGATAGCAGCATACACCGTGGTTATTATATTGGTGGTTACAATCTGACAACCTAGATTGGTAAACAACGTAGTGGACAAACGTCGAAAGCGATAATTCGGGGCACCATTTGGTACAGCCCCCCCCATGAACCATGGACCTTGCCGTTGGTGGGGAGGCTTGCGTGCCTCAGCGATACAGATAGCCGTACCGTAGGTGCAACCACAACGGAGGGGTATCTGTTGAGAGGCCAGACAAACGTGTGGTTCCTGAAGAGGGGCAGCAGCCTTTTCAGTAGTTGCAAGGGCAACAGTCTGGATGATTGACTGATCTGGCCTTGTAACAATAACCAAAACGGCCTTGCTGTGCTGGTACTGCGAACGGCTGAAAGCAAGGGGAAACTACAGCCGTAATTTTTCCCGAGGGCATGCAGCTTTACTGTATGATTACATGATGATGGCGTCCTCTTGGGTAAAATATTCCGGAGGTAAAATAGTCCCCCATTCGGATCTCCGGGCGGGGACTACTCAAGAGGATGTCGTTATCAGGAAAAAGAAAACTGGCGTTCTACGGATCGGAGAGTGGAATGTCAGATCCCTTAATCGGGCAGGTAGGTTAGAAAATTTAAAAAGGGAAATGGATAGGTTGAAGTTAGATATAGTGGGAATTAGTGAAGTTCGGTGGCAGGAGGAACAAGACTTCTGGTCAGGTGACTACAGGGTTATAAACACAAAATCAAATAGGGGTAATGCAGGAGTAGGTTTAATAATGAATAGGAAAATAGGAATGCGGGTAAGCTACTACAAACAGCATAGTGAACGCATTATTGTGGCCAAGATAGATACGAAGCCCACGCCTACTACAGTAGTACAAGTTTATATGCCAACTAGCTCTGCAGATGACGAAGAAATTGAAGAAATGTATGATGAAATAAAAGAAATTATTCAGATTGTGAAGGGAGACGAAAATTTAATAGTCATGGGTGACTGGAATTCGAGTGTAGGAAATGGGAGAGAAGGAAACATAGTAGGTGAATATGGATTGGGGGACAGAAATGAAAGAGGAAGCCGCCTGGTCGAATTTTGCACAGAGCACAACATAATCATAACTAACACTTGGTTTAAGAATCATGAAAGAAGGTTGTATACATGGAAGAACCCTGGAGATACTAAAAGGTATCAGATAGATTATATAATGGTAAGACAGAGATTTAGGAACCAGGTTTTAAATTGTAAGACATTTCCAGGGGCAGATGTGGACTCTGACCACAATCTATTGGTTATGACCTGTAGATTAAAACTGAAGAAACTGCAAAAAGGTGGGAATTTAAGGAGATGGGACCTGGATAAACTAAACGAACCAGAGGTTGTACAGAGATTCAGGGAGAGCATAAGGGAGCAATTGACAGGGATGGGGGAAATAAATACAGTAGAAGAAGAATGGGTAGCTTTGAGGGATGAAGTAGTGAAGGCAGCAGAGGATCAAGTAGGTAAAAAGACGAGGGCTAGTAGAAATCCTTGGGTAACAGAAGAAATATTGAATTTACTTGATGAAAGGAGAAAATATAAAAATGCAGTAAGTGAAACAGGCAAAAAGGAATACAAACGTCTCAAAAATGAGATCGACAGGAAGTGCAAAATGGCTAAGCAGGGATGGCTAGAGGACAAATGTAAGGATGTAGAGGCCTATCTCACTAGGGGTAAGATAGATACCGCCTATAGGAAAATTAAAGAGACCTTTGGAGATAAGAGAACGACTTGTATGAATATCAAGAGCTCAGATGGAAACCCAGTTCTAAGCAAAGAAGGGAAAGCAGAAAGGTGGAAGGAGTATATAGAGGGTCTATACAAGGGCGATGTACTTGAGGACAATATTATGGAAATGGAAGAGGATGTAGATGAAGATGAAATGGGAGATATGATACTGCGTGAAGAGTTTGACAGAGCACTGAAAGACCTGAGTCGAAACAAGGCCCCCGGAGTAGACAATATTCCATTGGAACTACTGACGGCCGTGGGAGAGCCAGTCCTGACAAAACTCTACCATCTAGTGAGCAAGATGTATGAAACAGGCGAAATACCCTCAGACTTCAAGAAGAATATAATAATTCCAATCCCAAAGAAAGCAGGTGTTGACAGATGTGAAAATTACCGAACTATCAGCTTAATAAGTCACAGCTGCAAAATACTAACACGAATTCTTTACAGACGAATGGAAAAACTAGTAGAAGCCAACCTCGGGGAAGATCAGTTTGGATTCCGTAGAAACACTGGAACACGTGAGGCAATACTGACCTTACGACTTATCTTAGAAGAAAGATTAAGGAAAGGCAAACCTACGTTTCTAGCATTTGTAGACTTAGAGAAAGCTTTTGACAATGTTGACTGGAATACTCTCTTTAAAATTCTAAAGGTGGCAGGGGTAAAATACAGGGAGCGAAAGGCTGTTTACAATTTGTACAGAAACCTGATGGCAGTTATAAGAGTCGAGGGACATTAAAGGAAAGCAGTGGTTGGGAAGGGAGTAAGACAGGGTTGTAGCCTCTCCCCGATGTTGTTCAATCTGTATATTGAGCAAGCAGTAAAGGAAACAAAAGAAAAATTCGGAGTAGGTATTAAAATTCATGGAGAAGAAATAAAAACTTTGAGGTTCGCCGATGACATTGTAATTCTGTCAGAGACAGCAAAGGACTTGGAAGAGCAGTTGAATGGAATGGACAGTGTCTTGAAAGGAGGATATAAGATGAACATCAACAAAAGCAAAACAAGGATAATGGAATGTAGTCTAATTAAGTCGGGTGATGCTGAGGGAATTAGATTAGGAAATGAGGCACTTAAAGTAGTAAAGGAGTTTTGCTATTTGGGGAGCAAAATAACTGATGATGGTCGAAGTAGAGAGGATATAAAATGTAGGCTGGCAATGGCAAGGAAAGCGTTTCTGAAGAAGAGAAATTTGTTAACATCCAGTATTGATTTAAGTGTCAGGAAGTCATTTCTGAAAGTATTCGTATGGAGTGTAGCCATGTATGGAAGTGAAACATGGACGATAAATAGTTTGGACAAGAAGAGAATAGAAGCTTTCGAAATGTGGTGCTACAGAAGAATGCTGAAGATTAGATGGGTAGATCACATAACTAATGAGGAAGTATTGAATAGGATTGGGGAGAAGAGAAGTTTGTGGCACAACTTGACCAGAAGAAGGGATCGGTTGGTAGGACATGTTCTGAGGCATCAAGGGATCACCAATTTAGTATTGGAGGGCAGCGTGGAGGGTAAAAATCGTAGAGGGAGACCAAGAGATGAATACACTAAGCAGATTCAGAAGGATGTAGGTTGCAGTAGGTACTGGGAGATGAAAAAGCTTGCACAGGATAGAGTAGCATGGAGAGCTGCATCAAACCAGTCTCAGGACTGAAGACCACAACAACAACAACATTTGGTACAGCACGAAAACTCAACTGGCACGTTTTGAGAGCAGTCTGAACACAATCTGTTTCAGCAAACTGACTTTAGACTATGATGCACTGTCGCTCACGTACAAAGCTTGCCGTGCAGGTCATACTTGACGAGAAAAGCGCAATCGTTCCCAAAGAACAAAGAGAACCGGTGTTTCCCTGGCTCACAGGATCTCTCGGCCATCACTCTGGCATATGATAGAGCGGTAACCTGTTGGCGCTAATCGTCCTGGAAATTTTGATGCTCTGTGGACTCGTATTCAAGCAACATACAAAAGGAATCCTTTGAAACATATCCTGAAGCTCTCTGAGATCAGTTCAGAGTGAGATAGTACAGTGCTAAGACACTGTATTCGCATTCGAGAGGACTGCAGATCAAATCCCGATCCACGCGTCCAGTTGTAAGTTTTTCAATGTTTCGCTTAATCGATCAAGGCAGTATGTTATTCTGAAAAGTACGTTTCTAATCTCGATTACAGATGGTATCAGTCAGTGCTCACATATATATTGTCTATTGCCTATTCCAGTTTCGAAACATTTGTCAGTTTCAGTAGCTCATATCACTTCTTAGTCGATGGACGCATCAGAACATAGTAGGAGTGAGCACTGCGTCAAGGCTCCTACTGCAGGGTGGTTGAGTCAGAACGTAGTAGGAGTCAGCGTTGAGGAAATGCTCACTCATGCACCGTTTTGATACAGCCATCAACTTAGAAGTAATAGACTCATGGAAAAACGCCCCAACACAAAAAAAAAGAAATTAATGTAAAGTAAAGAAATTTCGGGTATGTATTTGTCTAGGTAACATATTTAAGTGATTAACATTGCCAGATCACAGGTTAATGCAACCGCGGGATAGACCATTGCAAATGTGAAATGCTGGTACATTAATGGCCGGTGTTACCGTCAGAATGTTCACTGCAAGCATGCAAACGTGCGTTCATTGCGTCGTACAGGTTCCGGATATTAGTTTATGGGATAGAGCCCCACGCCTGTTGCACTTGGTCGGTCAATACAGGCATGGATAATGGTGTTTGTGGATGATTCTGGAGTTGTCGTCCGACGATGTCCGATATGTGCACGAGTGGAGACAGATCTGGTGATCGAGCAGGCCACTGCACCACGTCGAGACTCTGTAGAACATGTAGGGTTTCAACAGCGGTATGTGGGTGAGCGCTACCCTCTTGGAAAACGCCCCTGGAATTGTGATACTCATGACAGGTCTCTAGCCGGAACATATCGTAATCTGGACACAATATTCCGGCGGTCCACCTGGCCGCGTTCTTCAGGTATGTAAGCTATTGCACTAACTCACTGGAATTTCTGGAGAGGTAGTGCGACAACTTACTCACCTGAAGATGGTGGCTAGGTGGATCGCCGAAATATTGTGTGCAGATGACGATATGTTCCGTCTGGAGACTCGACATGAATATCACCAAAGAGTACGCCGGGAAAGTTTACGGAGCTATCCCCTGTAATATTGTTCATGAATGGCAGCACAACAGGTCGGATCACGAGAGTGACGTACACATTTGCAATCAGGATGAGTGGGATAACTGCGAAAGTGCTCCTGCTGTTATACGAAACCGCACCTCCGACCATAACTCCAAGTGTAAGTACAGTGTGTCTAGCACGCCGACAGCAACACTCGGCCATCACTGGCACCAAGGCAAAATCAGAAAACACAACAGATATTCACCATGCCCTCCAATGATATCTCCCTTGCCACCACTTAAGTCACGAATGGCGGCGGTTTGGGCTCAGTGAAATGCACACTACAGGGCGCCTGACTCGGACCTTTCCTTGAAGTAACCGATTTGCAACAGTCCTTTGTGTCACTGTGGTGCCAGCTGCTGCTCAAATTGCTGCTGCAGATGCAGTTAAGTTGCGCCAGAGCCGTACGCCGAACACGATGGTCTTCCTTCTCGGTAGGGTCACGTCACTGTCTGGAGCCCGTTCTTCTTGAGACCCATATATTCTCGTTACCACCACTGCCAGCAGTTATGTACAGAGGCTACATTCCTGTAAAATCTGTCTGCAGTATCACAGAAGGAACATCCACATTCCTATAGCCCTATTATACGAGCAAGTTCAAACTCAGTATGGTGTTGACAATGGCGTCTTTGTCGCCTTAAAGTCATTGTTGACTAACATCTACTCACCACGTCCAATCTCAAAAGTAATTAACCCTCATGACCTTTACAGCATGTATTTAAAGCAAACGTGATTTGTATTCTCAGAGTGGTGCTGCTAGCGCCATTCTTACGAAACTGGAACGAAATTTGAACAGACATCATCTTTCAGATGAAGAAGCCTTTAGGGGCTCAGTATTAGTTTGCTGTGTATGGGTTTGGCGATCCTGGCGTTCCTGAAAAAATGGTTCAAATGGCTCTGAGCACTATGGGACTTAACTTCTGAGGTCATCAGTCCCCTAGAACTTAGAACTACTTAAACCTAACTAACCTAAAGACATCACACACATCCATGCCCGAGGCAGGATTCGAACCTGCGACCGCAGCGGTCTCGCGGTTCCAGACTGTAGCGCCTAGAACCGCTCGGCCACTCAGGCCGGCGGCGTTCCTGAACTGGAGACTAGTAAGCGCCACGAGTCCTCTGTCACCGTAAGTTCTGGGCATGCTGCAGGGACTACTGTGCGGCGAGGGGGATCTTGGCTTGACCGCCCGGATCTAGAGGATGGTAAAATACTCTGTAAAAAAAACCTTCAGTCTCATGTCGTACTGTGCACTGATGAGATACATGGCTGTTGAGGTGGAAGAGTCGTTATCAGGCAACCTCTGGGGAACCTGTCACATCTCAGTTGTAAAAGACTTACCTAGGCACGTGGGGCTCTGTCTAAGTGTAATAGCTGCTCGTAGGACCTGGATGTATCCTTCGAAAGTTTCTCTTCCCCCTCCCAGTGGAAAGGGTTGGCCGCAGTCTAAAAAGAGGGCTAGGTTAGCAAGTCCTCTTGACTCCGTCAGTGGTATCAGAATTCATCGTGTTTGTCAGAGTGTCTACATAATAGTTAAAAGAAAAGAAGTCAGTTTCGATGAAGTTTCACCATTCCACACACAAAAAGATTTAGAGGGCATTGATGGAACCTTAAAATCTGTGAAGCGCTTGAGAAATGGGACTCTGTTGCTCGAAACGTCTTGTTCCCAACAAGTGAAGAACCTTCCGAAAGCTCAGTGACTCGCTGAGTATGCTATTGAAACTGAACCACGCAACACCTTCAACTGCATCAAAGGTTTTGTGACTTGCAGCGATCTGGTTGACGTTCCCCAAGAAGAAATGAAAGCTGAGTGGCCCCTGGAAAAATTGTTGACGTGCAAAACATTATGAAAAATGGTGTATGACGATCATGTCAAATCAGACTCTTTTGTAATTACATTTAACAGCATCAAACTTCCAGAGCATGTAAAGGCAGGTTTCCTTCTTCTAAATATACAACCTTATTTCCTGAATCCAATGTACTGTTTTAAATGCCAGCCCTTTGGGAACACTACACCAGAATGTAAGAGAGAAGCCAGTTGTGGCAAATATGGCAAAGCCACTCAGAATGAAGTCGGTTGTTCCTCTCCTCGGATGTGTCAAAACTGCTCTTGGGATCACCCCGTCTGGAGCAGAGATTGCAGTGTCTTCCTTGAAGAACTGAATATCCAGGAGAAAAAAACGACAATGCCCATCCCATAAGTTGAAGCCAATAATATATACAAGACCATGCAGCCGCCAATGTTCGCTGCCTCCTTTGCTTCTGTTCTCAAACGGGCAGTCCAGAAAACCAATGCCGCTACACAAATGGCGGCTGCTATTGTTAGCGCTATTACCTGCGTTTGTCAGCCTTCAGAAGGTGTGTAGGTAAGACCCTAGAGCGAATGGTTAAACGTTGTCTGGTCTCTTGTTAGAGAGTAGGCAACTTCTTAGCCGCACTCAGTGTGAATTCCAGTGATTTTGGTCCACTGTATACAATCTGACCCTGCTAGGGGCGGCTATTCAGCAGGCTCTCCTACGTAAACATAGCTTCCTCGGTCTATTCATTTATGTCAGTAAAGCATACGCTACTACTTGGCGGAACAGTCCCATCAACGGGACTTTCGTGGCCCCCTACCAATCCTCAGACGGACTTTCGTGTTTCAGCGTTTTTTAATGTTTCAGCGTTTTTTTAAGTTCCCGAGTTGGCGAAAGGCTGTATTACGTCTACTGCAAAGGATTCCCTTACAGTGCTCCTTATTTGCGGACGATTTTGCTATTCTCTGTTCCTCTTCCAATGTTTGCAACAGCGACTCGTCAGTTGCGAGTAACTCTGCGGAGGTTAGAGGAGTGGCTGCAAAACGGGTTTTCAGTTTTCTGCAAAGAAGCGTGTGTGTGTTCATTTTAATCGTTCTCCTCGTACTTTTAATTTATGTGACTTGCATATGAGGGATGCCATTCCACATTTTAATGACTCAGTGAGATTTCTGGGTCTCATTTCTGCTCGAGACTGTCATGGTTAACACACCTGAAAAATCTAAAGTCAGAACCCAGAAGGCATTGAATATCTTAAAGTGCGTTAGCCACAGGTCTTGGGGAGGAGACAGTGCGCGGGTTCTCCAGTTTTATAGGGCTTTCGTGTGTTCGCTGCTAGGCTATGGATGCACAGTGTACGAGTCAGCGAGGTCTTCCTACATAAAGGTTATTGACGCTATCCATCATGAAGGGATTAGGTTGCCCAGGAGTGCTTGCAGGGTCAGCCACATACACAGTCTCTGTGCTGAGGCTGAGGCGGCAGCTCCTCATGGTGCGTCAGGCATGTAAGATCCTCGCTGTTCCAACTACACCTGCCTACCATAGTGCTGTTGTTTAGCCTCTGGAAGGCCTTTTCTCCAATCAACCTCGAGCAACAAGGTCGTCCGGGATCCGTGTACGATATGTGCTAGATTCACTTAGTATGGATCATGTACAACCCCAAATCGAAGGGTTTAATTAACGGCCTGCCATCACGGTGACTGCAGGCTCAGAGTAATTTTAGATTTAATGCAGCACAGGAGAGATTGCACTCCTGCATATGTATTTAATACATTATTTTATGTCATTTAAGCTGAGCATCGCGTCTGTACTGCTGTTTTTACAGATGGGTCGAAACAGGGGGTCCCCGTTGGTTGCTCTGTTGTTTTCCCTGATTGTGTCTTCAAGGTCCGACAGCCTAGCAACTTTACTGTCTTATACGAGGAATTACAGGGCGGTCAATGGAGCATATGAAATGTGCTTCATGTGGTAAATTCCCTGTCTGTTCTGATTCTCTGAGTGCCCAATACTATACCAAACGGTTGTACCCAGCAGATAAAGCAGACCAGAATATCCAGGACACCCTCCTCCAACTACAACGGCTGAGGAAGGGAATGTCTTTCTGCTAGGTAACAGGGCACATGAGTATTGCAAGGAACGAATGGACAGATTTAACAGCCAGGGAGGCGTGTCGTGATCCTCAGCTATTTCAGTGTGCCAATTCCATGCGTGCTATCTCCTAGCTGTTGAGGTACAGAGTCATCCGTCAATGGGAAGACGTCTAGTAAAGCCCACTACGCAGCCGTGACGTACCTCCTTGTAGCCACGAAGACGGGATGAGGTCATTCTTACTCGTCTTCGCATATGACACAGTTTTCTGACGGATGGCTTCTTGTCCCGGCACGACGACCCTCCAATCTGTGGTACTTGTGGCGTACAGATCACTGTGAGCCACATTCTACTGGACTGTGTTTTATTTTCGGACCAGAAGGTAGCGGCATGTTTGCTGGCAGAGTTTCCCTTTATTTTAGGTGACACTGAAATGAATGTCGTTAGAGTTTTAAAGTTTTGTGATTTGTCCAACTTGTTTCTGCAAATTTTTGGGAGATGTTTTTAATGTGTTGACAGGGTGACTGGCTCACACATGTTTTTTGTAATTGGTCAGCCAGTCACATTCCCTGTGCCTTTGCTTTAGCTCTTCCGTTGTTTTACTTCTGTTTTAATCCCATGTGTTGTGTCTAGACAAGACAGCCTAGACACAATGAGAGGAAGCCGAAAGGCACGCGCTAAGCTAAAGCAGGATGGCGTGAGGTCTGAAACAGGATACGTAATGAATGCTATAAAGAAAAGTACATAGCTTCTGGAATACTTAACTTTAATCCATCCTTTTGGTACATCTGGAGATTGTGGCGATACAAGTGAGATTCTTTAGATACATGCAATGTTACTAATGCGCCTTGCTAGGTCGTAGCCATTGACTTAGCTGAAGGCTATTCTAACTATCTGCTCTGCAAATGAGCGAGGCTTCGTCAGTGTGCATCGCTAGCTACGTCGTCCGTACAACTGGGGCGAGTGCTAGTCCGTATCTCGAGACCTGCCTTGTGGTGGGGCTCGGTCTGCGATCACACAGTGGCGACACGCGGGTCCGACATGTACTAATGGACCGCGGTCGATTTAAAGCTACCACCTAGCAAGTGTGGTGTCTGGCGGTTACACCACACCATGTATAGCACATCTCACCGTTTTCCGTTGTATTGAGGCCAGTGAGACAGTGTGTGGATCAAAGCGAGTCACTCGCTTGTGGAATGGGTGCATAAATGTAATTTTATAGGTTTCCTCCACACTGTGCGACAAAAATTTTAATCATTCTATTCACATTCATTTCTTTTAATATGTGTAAGTGTGCTGATAATCTCGGCGTTGAGCGCGAGGAAGCTGCAAAGACACACACACACACACACACACACACACACACACACACAAACACACACACACAGACGTAGAAGCATACCTACCAACTTTCGTTTGTGTTGCACAACTCCTTCTTGGTGTTGCGATTTTTTTCTTTTTTTGATTCAGTGTATGAACTATTAAACATTACAATAGTGACGAAAACTGGTTTAGCCAATACAGATTATGTATTCGAGCACTGGCTGGTAACCTTTGTAGTCAAATTTAGTGAGCTCGTGGATGCCTTACGCCATCAACATAGCAAGTGTGAACTTCTGACCTCGTTCGCCATCGTTCTGTACAAACCTTCTGGGTATAAATCAGTACACGAGAAGAAGTAGGAAAAGATACGGCTGAGTTCGGCAAGAGCATCACGTCAGCGAGTCACGACCGAGTCTGTGAAAGCAGAAGTTTCTAAAATAAAGAAACTGTGATTCCGAAGGCAAATCTTCTTGCGAAATATTCTTGAGAACACCGAGAAAGTTTACCACCGAACATAAAGTTAGCTGTCGGAAGTACGTGTCGCAGAAGGTAATCGATCCGAAAGTTGTGAACCTGAGTCAGCATAGACACTGAATCCAACTCTGGAAAATTTTTGAGGTCTAAAATATTTGAACAGAGCGTGTAGTTAGTACGAGTTCTGTCTATGAGAATGAAATAATTATTAAATAGAAATTCACTGAAGAGTCTTAAGATAAAAGTAGATTCAGCCGATTACATAATTCCCATCATTCGAAATAGTTAGGAAATCTTTCTTCAACTGCATCCGCAATCATTTAGACGGTAGTGGCTAAAAATTTACGATATTATTTATCCATTTTCGATCCATGAAGAGCAATGAAACACAGAAAAGTATTTAATGTGCTTAGACGGTCATTATCACGTGTTTTTGCACAGTCACATGAGAAATTATTAGGACTTAATCCACCTATAACCAATTATACTGCTGAAACATTTACCGAAACTGATGGATGTGTCTGTTTACCACTTTCGGTGAGCTCCTGCTATCCAGTACCTTCCATCATTTAATCTAACCTTTGTACAGTGCCATATGTTCTCTGAAAGTGAACTCATTATCTTCGTCTAGACGTATATTACGTTCGCAGCTCGTGGTCTTGCGGTAGCGTTCTCGCTTCCTGCGTACGGGGTCCCAAATTCGATTCTCGGCGGGGTCGGGGATTTTTTCCCCCTCGAGATAACTGGGTGTTGTGTCGTCTTCATCATCATTATTCATACTTATTACGGTAGGAGGAAGGCAATGGCAAACCACCTCCGCTAGGACCTTGCTAGTACGGCGGTACGGGTCTCATCATCATCAAACGTACATTGTGCAGTGATAATTTTCTACATGTAAAGCTGTGAGAATCGCATTGTCGCTATTACATTAGTTTAAGTTATATGGGTTAGATAAGAGGCAACTGTAAAATGATTTAATGCCAGACAGGAAATTTTGACTTTCACTGTGTTTCAAGAAGAATAAAGAAAAATCGCAAGTTCTCAGTAAACTATCCAATCTTAGTCGCTGGAAGAGTTTTAGTACAAGCTTTTTGTCACGCTGTTCTAAAGAGGCAGGTAAAGTTCTGGTAATGACCCCAGGCACAGCAAACAGAGTTAAATAGCTAGCAGTCGTTTCTTATGATTAACCATGCTCATAATTGGCACGCATATACTCTAACGCCCTGTATACCACTGTAATAGACATACGATGTCAAGTGAAGAACGAGAGGAGTAATACAATGATGTATAAACACAATCTGTAGGCTTGATTTCGTGTGTTGAGAGTCAGAAAAACTTTTGATATAATAATGGTGTTAAGCTATCGGCAGGGATGACTGATAATGTACCGATAATGTACCCTCTGCCAGGCACTTTACTGTGAATTGCAGAGTAATCACGTAGAGGTAGATGTAGATGTGCTGCCGCTGATAACCGTTGAAGGTGGGCAATGAATCTGAAATTGCCCTTACGTGACAAGGAGTTGCGAAGAATTCCACTTATGTTTACCTAGAATGTTTACTCTTTCTCAGAGAGACACTATGTGGTAATGTGTGTGGGAGCGAGTATTAAATTATTTATTGGGTATAGGGCAAATTTTTCAGGGGAGGTTATTCATTACATGTTGTCAGAAGTTGGGCTTCGCAGCCATCTGCTTGTACATGTGCCACTGACGAAGGAAGTGGTGTATGGGTTTAACATCACATTGACGACTAGCTTATTAAAGATGGAGCTCAAATTCGAATTGGAGGACGGTGAGGGAAGGAAATCGGCCGAGTCCTTTTGAACACAGCCATACCGGTATTTGTTTTAAGCGATTTAACCACTGACCTCTCTAGTGGACAATGATGGAGTGGTACGGAAGTACCGTGATTAGGTGATAAAATAACGACAATGAGTACCCTAGTCGAATGAAATATAGTTCTCTTAAATCATGTCGGTGACAGCAAGGGACCACAAAATGTTAGAAGTGCAAGGCCCGTGATACCATACGGAAAAAGAGCGCGGCAGTGCTGACAGTGGCCTGTCAGTGAACATTGGATACTAGGAAACACGGCTCAAAAATCCGTATTTTTAGTTCTAAATACGCGAGTTCGATGACAGTTCAAAAATGGCTCTGAGCACTATGGGGCTTAACTTCTAAGGTCATCAGTCCCCTAGAACTTAGAACTACTTAAACCTAACCAACCTAAGGACATCACACACATCCATGCCCGAGTCAGGATTCGAACCTGCGACCGTAGCGGTCGTACGGTTCCAGACTGAAGCGTCTAGAACCGCACGGGCCACCCTGGCCGGCTCGATGACAGTATTTTTCTTTTATACTTCAAGGGTTGGTCTCGTAGTCTAGCAGTAGAATGCAGTGCCTAGAAACCAAAATATTTTTGTGACCTTGCAGAGTATTATAGTCGAGAAATCTCAGTCAAAACTAAGGTTAAATTCTCGTACCTGGGTTTCAATCATGTAAAATTTTGTAAATATCGTCTTTTGACTATAAAATTATTTATTTGTAAATCTCAATACTGAAATATCGACAGTGCAGCCATTAACAAGTGGAAATAATTGCGCCTTAGCACATGTCAAAGTTTAAAAATTATCTGATACTCTAACGTAGAAAATTATTACGAGTTCTGCTCTTGCACTGAAAGCGTTAGCTTTCCGCTGAGCCGGGAGGAGAACAGATTTAGGTTCTCACGCTGGCACAGCTGACGTGGTCGAGCGAGCTTTGTATTTGCTTAACACGTTATACATACGCTCTATGAATCTGAAGAAGTGCTGTTAAATATTAATCGATCCTTTTCATACTTAGTGTACCAAATTCTATCGATAACACAACCATGTTGTTAAAATTTCAAATCAATAACTTCAATACTTTCGGAGATATAAATTTTTACCTAAAACACATAATAACAGTGGCATTGCAAAACCGAGTTAGGGGCTGTAATTTATTCACCTACAGTATCAACTGTAACTCCAGCAAGAGGATAGGTTCATATAATCTAATTTTCTGGAATTTTCTTTATTTTCATTACCACAGATTTCTAATGTAATCAAAAGTACTTTGGAAAATTATTATTTCATTGTGTTTTGGTTGTGACAGTGTTTTGGGGAGACTGAGAGAGTGAATTGAGGGCATAAGTAAAGTGAGAATGTGATAATTTATTAAAACTTTGCAAATGTATGTGTGAGAAAGTTGTTGTGCAATAGGAGAATGTGTGACGTATGTCCGAGTGAGTTTGATTTTGTAAAAGGCAGCCAAAAGGGGTGTGGAGTATTAAATTTATTAGTAATTTATTCTGTGGAAACGATTTGTGTTTTGTTTTCATTAAATTTTATTTATTTTCGGAATTACGAGATTTCTAGTCTAAATTATTTGTGATAATATGATTGACTGACACTGAAAATACCGCGAGTATAGCTCGAGATGATCTGAATGGTTGCTTAACATACTAGTCAACAGAAATTCAGCGTTTCCCGAGTGTCTGAGCAGGGCTATGTGTCTCAGATCTATGAGTAGAGATGATTGCTCGGAAGCTGTCTTCCGGTAGACACCTATGTTAAACCGTGCTGATCAAATTTGTACCAGAATGAAGAAATTGGCGCGTTTCAGCGGTTCTCGTGTCGTTGAAGAAGAACGACTACAGTATTGAGTATTTTGTGAAAGTTTCATCCTTGTGAGTGGTTTATTTTATGAGATATTTGCTTGTGAACCTTTCATGTCGTACATAAACTCCGCGTGGAGTGTTTCGTGCTGATTACGAGACATTATGGCGACGAGCACTTCTTTAGAAGAAGCCTACTGGACGACTGAATGCATTATCTCGCAAGTAGTCGTGGCTCATTAGCTGTTTAGGACGTTCAAAATATCTTCTGGCTGCTTTTGGGTACGAACTTGTTAAAGAGACAGTCAGTCACATTCCATAAATAATGTCGGTATATTAAATACGGACTTGATAACTATTTTCCTTGTTTTAAAGGAAATTTCAAACTTTTTTTTAAAAAAAAGGAGTCATGCAAGAATCTCGAACACTCGATAGTTTAACTAACTTTCAGCTGCTCCCCATGGACTGGAGCTATATGGTCTTTGCGTGGAAGGTATTTAGTCGAATTTTTGTCGACCCTGATTTTGTCTGCTATACCAGCATCTAACATCACAGAGTGAAGGGCAGACAACCTGAAGCCTACCCAGGTAGGTGGACTGATTGTTGTGAAGAATAGTGAGAGACCAACCCTCCCCGCCACAATATGAAATGTCACTGAAGGTTGCGTCATTTCATTCTGCTCCTCATTACGACTTATGGCGTATTTTGCACACTTTGAGTTGCATTTTCAATGTGTTGTTTGTACTCTGCTTTATTTTTGCATGCATCTATAATATTGCCTGACGTAAATGATTCCATACTTGTTTTTGGTTCAAATGGCTCTGAGCACTATGGGACTCAACTGCTGTGGTCATTAGTCCCCTAGAACTTAGAACTACTTAAACCTAACTAACCTAAGGACATCACACACATCCATGCCCGAGGCAGGATTCGAACCTGCGACCGTAGCAGTCGCACGGTTCCTGACTGCGCGCCTAGAACCGCGAGACCACCGCGGCCGGCTACTTGTTTTTGTTTCATATAAAACAGAAGCTGATTTCGTCGCATATTGTTTTGTGGACTCTGTTCCTGCGTATGAAGCAGTGTACGAACTGATCGATTTAAATGCGTTGTAAATATATTGTTCGTATTCTGCTTTATTTTAGTTCGCATCCGTTTTTCGTGCTTTCTCGCATATGATGGAAACAGGTTTGGTACACAACTTTATTACATCTTGTCATGGAATGAGAATGCATTTGTGCTTTGAATGATGTTGCTTCTTACCATAGAGTATGCTGTGCAGTATTAGTGACCAAGGCATCCTTACCTGCAGATGCTAAAAAGGCAACAGTAGTTACGTAATTGTGTTCACACGTCATTAACAGATACTCCAAACAATAAGTTTTAGCAGAAATAGATTTACTACAATTATCCTCCCACTACAATGAAAATTTAAAAGCAAATAACACACACACACACACACACACACACACACACTCACACACACACACACACACACACGCTTTCGTCATTGGACCTACTAGTGAATTCTATACAACCAAAGTTTACTACATGCAGCAGCATTAAGTATAGTGGAAGTACGTTCACACTGTACCACACAATCCTATGTTGAAATATGCAATTAGATACAGGATATTTTTGCTGCATAATAATACTTTGCACAATAACTACGTACTTTCTCACTACTACTACATAGCATACTCAGTGGCAAGGAGCAGAACAATTCAGAGCTGAAATACATACTCTTTCCATGACAAGATGTAATAACATTGAATACCAATCCCGTCAAAAGTTGCTAACATGGAGTTCTCCACTAAACGCGAGAAAGAACTAAAAACGGATGAGGATTGAACTAAATTAGAATACGTACAATATACTTACAAAGTACTTAAATCGAGCAAATATTTTTTTCACTAATAGATAGACTGATACAGTAGGAAGGTGTATGTATATAATTTATTACCGCTAGTGATGAGTGTGTATTGTATGTATTGTCATCTGTTGCAAATGTGATTGGGTTCGAAGTGACATCTCTTCGCAACCATGGGAGTTGGTGCGCTACAGAGCAGGTAGAATCTGGCAAGAATGGCAGCAAACAGCCGCCGAAAATCCAGAGAAAAGTGAAGCTTGACCGAAATCTACGTCGGGTCTGGTAGTCTATCAGTAAATTGCGAGAATGAAACACAAAAATTTGCCGCTCTGAATCACGCTCAGTGCACGCAGTTTTCAAGCGACACGAAATTATGCTTCCCAGAATCTATACATATCTTCTTCTATTCACAGTATGAGCTAAAGTACACGACCGTATTTGCCGTTTGTGCCTGAAGGCTAATCCCATAACTACTGTGGGTATTTTGATACGATATTCACAAACAGATAAAGTCCCAAAGAAAGTTTGTGTATATCGTTTACAAATAATTCGTGCAAATAGCCTGAACCATGACGAATTATAGTCGCCTGCCGCGTGTTTCCGCCTGTATGTGAAAGCTAATTTAAGGAATTGCAGTAGGGACTTTGATACGGTTTTTACTAATAAATAGACTGATTCAGAGTGAATTTTGTGTACATAATTTATTGCTGCTGCTCTAAGTAAGTTGTACGGTCGCAGATAATTAGTGTTATACGTGTGAAGCGGGGAAAGTCAATAGCAGTCTACAAATGTAGTGAGAAATACAAAAAATACTGAACACGCGTCGAAAACGAAATAAGCGAAACGTGTCTGGTAACGAAACAAAAAGCCTTTTACATAGTCGTGGAGACGAAAATTATATATTAAGACGATACAATCAATTTTGTGACTGTGGTATATCATAAGATACCTAAAATCATGGAAGATTGGTTTTGGCGTAATTGATAGTCTGTACGAACTTAAAATATCAGTGTACTCCTTTATCAATGACCTCAGCATGATTCCAACGTTACAAAAACTTTTTATGGCTATACTGTCTCCCACCAGAAGTCGCAACATCCTCCCTGGCTAGCCAAATCCATAAATATGTCACATTTCCACTATAAAAACGCATGAGAGAGCACACATGCATGCACACACACACACACACACACACACACACACACACACACACACACACACCAACATCATCGTGACGAAGTAAGGGAAGTATATAAATGGAGCAGAGGCCCATGGGAAATCAAATCAGAAGTGGGTGACACTGAGTTGTAAGTTAGAGCCATTCACTGAACTTGGCATTCTCGCTTTGAAAAACGGGATAGGCGGTGATCTGTGACAGATCAAACGACAAAGTTCAGCGATCGTGTAGGCATCGTCAGTCACGATCTTAGTGGGCACAGGATCATCGAGTTGGAGCGTGGAACAATAAAAATGGGCCATCTGATCAAATGAATGACGGGTATTGTTACACCTGGCCGAAGGTCGTGTCCCAATAAGCCATTGTCCAGGGGAACGGCTGTTCGAAACATACACCGCACCACCAACGCGAGCCAGCGGGGCCAGTATATTATTAGGGACAATCACCAGGACTTCGATGGAACCTGCTGTAGAAATCGGAGACACCATGACAGCTCTGGACTGCTTGAACGTCAGAGTGAACTCAGCTTGATATCTGGAGCACCAAATTCGCCAGAGCGGAACTCGATGTAACACGTTTGGGACACTATTGGACACCAGGCACCGCGTCCACAGACCAACGGCCTGTAATTTACAGGAATTGTGAGGTCTGTGCACAGAAATCTGCTGCCAAATGTCTCCTGAAACCTACCAATGGCTTATTGATTGCATGCCACGCAGAGTCACTGCTGTATTGCTTTCCCGAAGTGGACCAATACGTCACCACGTAGGTAGCTATAATGGTTAGCTCACCAGTGTATAACCCACTGAAATGTTACAAATGGTGATACTTCATTCATCTAAAAGATTTTGAACCATCTGTCTCTTAAATTAAACTTTATTAGTTGAAACGGTATGTGTTTTAATTCCAGTGACTAGAAAATCGAGACAAATTCAAATTAATAATAAATTTGTGGTAAGTTCCTATGGGACCAAAGTGCTGAGATCATCGGTGTCTAGGCTTACGCACTGCTCAATCTATCTTAAACTAACTTACGCTAAGGGCAACACGCACACCCATGCCCGAGGGAAGACTTGAACCTCTGACGGAGCCGCGCGTACTGTGGCAAGGCTCCTCAGACCTCGTGGCTACCCTATGCTGTAGACAAATTTGCAAAACATTTGGCACTATTAGCCTTCTTACCACTACGACATTCCACCCTCTCTGGCCTGAATGCATTTAGTGATTCGGTTCGGAAGTATGAGAAAAATCCGTTGTGTCCACTACCAAGGCGCTGGTCCTTGATATCCTGTATACTGGCGCTCGGATGGAGTTGACGTCAGAACTGGATCCACACATGTTGTATTGTGGACATATCTGGGGATCTTGTGAGAGTACCTGAACATCTTGCAGGCAGTTCTTGGAGACACGTACCATGCGTGAGCGAGCATTGTTCAGTTGAAAAATGGCTCCATGATACTGTGCCATGAGAGGTAACACATGACGATGCAGGTTATCTGTGAAGAACCGCTGCGTCGTTAGAGTTCACTCAATAACTGCTAGCCTTGACCTGAAGTCATACCCAATGGCTCCACACATCATGATTCTAGGAGTGACACCGTCGTCCCTCTCCAAAGCATTGAAAGAATGGGACAAGTGGGACTGGAGTTTCCTTGTCCGGCTGCTGCTAGTCTCTGACCAACGATATGAGATGACACAGAAAGTTGCAGGGAGTCCTTGTTCTCAGATGGCAGGCGCAAATGTGAAAGGTCGTAATGTGTTTGGAGCACAATACAGACATCCTTCTTTGTGGTGGTCAGACGTGGTCGACCGGAGCCATGACAAGTGTGCCTGCCCTAACGTCCCCATGCAGTCCAACATCGAGAGGCTGCCACAACCAACCGCTCACAAATCGGGATACTGCACAATTCGACCAGCTGGCCATATCGAGGCCCTTGTCAGACTCTGTAAAATGCTGATAACGCTGTCTCATACCAGTACATTGCACCTCCGTGTCCTTCAGTGATCACACAACTTCTGACGCTGTTCACGCCCCTTATGTATCCTACGAGGGCTAGCAAATAGCAATGACAGTAAACGCGAACAACACTAATGTACTCTAGTAGCTGTTCTGTCACAAGGAGTGTAAACTCCAATCAGTTACATACCCGCCGATAGTGCATACATGTACGAAGTTACATTGGCATATGACCATATCTCCTGGATGCTTCAGTTTATTTTGTCAGGCAGTGACTCGATTAGATTCATTGGACGTATTAGTGTCATTAAATGCATTTGTTGCAACGCATTTCACTCTTATAGATATTCTCCATGTACATATTACGGTTAGTCCTTTTTGAAACTTTCGATGAGGTAATATGAGTGCTTCAGTGCAGTAAGTCTTAGCTTTTATATGACGGTGGAACTGTGTGGGAATTGTTATAAAGTCCTAGTCATCACTATGAAAAAAAAAGACAGACTTATGGAAGCATTTTTGTGTTTGTTTTTAGATAAATGCCTGAAGTCCCCGCTAAAAAAGTCAGTCAGATTAACTTGACGTAGCTGCATCATTTATACTGCTGCCTGAAACCAATTACTGCTCGATACTCTACTATATCAACGGACTGCACCAGGTTGTTCTCGTTCCTCTAGTGCAGCACCCTCAAAGTGGTGGGTGTGGCCCCCTGAGGGGTGGGAGGTGCGGGGGAGGGGGTAGAGAGTAATAGACGGGGGCGCCTGCTTTCAACTATTTATATTTCATACTAGGTAAGAAAAAGACTTTCGGTGAACTAATATTGCTAGCACCAGTTTCTCATTTCGATAAACCATCTTCGGAAGCTTCCCAATCGTTAATTTGCTGTATTAGTTCACAAGAATTGATCAGTTGATCGTGTCAGTACGAACGCTGAGATAAGTCGAGAGTGATATTTGATCACAGAGCCGCTGCCACCGTTCACCAAGGGTGAGCTACTTATCAAACATTTAAAAATCACTAACGACAATTAGCCCTTCAGTCCGGAACCGCGCGACTGCTACGGTCGCAAGTTCGAATCCTGCCTCGGGCATGGATGTGTGTGGTGTCCTTAGGTTAGTTAGGTTTAAGTAGTTCTAAGTTCTAGGGGACTGATGACCTCAGAAGTTAAGTCCCATAGTGCTCAGAGCCATCTGAACCATTTGTACATACTAAGTCGATTAGCTGACGTTAGGCTTTACTGGCATTCTTTTGAAGAATGAGATGCGACCACACTTTGTTCTTTGCTTGGAGATTCTAGCCAACGATAGTCTGAAGCCTACAAAATTAAAGAGATACGTGCAGACAAAACATTCAGGCTATGTAAATGAACCTATAGAATTTCTTAAGCGTCATGAGCAACAATTAAAAGCAAATGTCATACTCCTCAAAAAGGATGTATCAGTTTCTAAGACGCCCCCAAGAGAATCCCTAGAGGTATCCTACTCAGTCGCAAAAATCAAATCACCCACATTATCATTTTATCTCTGTTGGATCTTGTGAACTCCGCAGCCGTTAATTATAGTTGGTGAATTATGCAACCAGCCACAAATACTTATTAAATGTTTTATTTTAGTGCCATAACCGGTTTTGAGCTACCATGCCCGTCTTCAGATGGCTAATATTTTTCGTAACATGGATGATTTGATCCACACTGCACAAAATTCTGTGCCACTTTATCAGTTGTTTCATTAATAAAAATTCGCTAAAGTGTCTGCATTTTTATGTATAACGTATATGATGCAAAATAGTTGTGTTCACATACTTACATTCCAGTAGACGGTGATCAGTTTTTTTGTGGTCCAAGTGATTTCCTAACTCGATGTATATTTTCTTGAATTCCACCATAGCACACATATCGTAAATAAATCAATGTGGCAAGTTTCATAATATTCTTAAAATGCGTGTTGAGCATCGCGTATGTGTTTTACATTTGATGTTTTTCTTTACAATTCACAGATTATCATTGATCAAATAAAATAAAAAAATTAAAAACCATCCTATCGTCTTTTAATAATAAGTTTTCGCTTAAGGTGCAAACATTTTTTGTTATTAACATGTTATATGTTGTACAGCCCACACATCATCTTGGCTCTGTTTACATTCCTGGTCAATATTTAATGAATGATATCTTTTTGCTTAATGACAATCTTTGCATTGTAAAGAACTACATTAAGTTAATAACACATGTGCGATGCAGAAAACGCCTTTTAATATATTATGAAGTGTACCACATTGATTTAATTACAATGTATGTGCTATGGTTGAATTCAAGAACATATACATCGAGCTAGAAAGCCACATGGACCACAACACAACAGATCGTCGTCTACTGAAACGTATGTAAGTGAACACAACTATTTTGCATCATATATATTTATGTATAAAAATACAAGCACTCTAACGTATTTTTATTAATGAAACAACTGATAAAGCGGCACTAAATACTCAAATATTTTGTCAGTGGAGCAGACGGCGTGCTGTTGATAAAAACATTTATGTAACGAAAATATTAGCCACCTGAAGATTGGCATGGTAGCCCGAAACCGGTTATGGCACTAAAATAAAATAATTAAAAATTATTTGTGTTATTTTTTTGTGGCTGGTCGCGTCATTTACCAACCCACAGTGAGAAATTACTTCTTCCCACAGCGGTCAAAATTTGAGAAATAATGCGTGGAGAAAGATTTGGCGAGAGTCTGAAGTCAATACTACTCGCAAATGATACTGTGGCTCGTCGTATTGATGCAACAGCCACCGACATGAAAACTTAATTGCTACCGCGTCTTCCTGGTAGCCCAAAATTCGCCCTGGAGCTTGATGACAGTACTGATATCTGAAATATTTCCCTGCTTCTTGTTTTTGTATGCTACTGTTATAAAAACGACACCCACGACGACTTCCTATTTTGCAAAGCTCTGGAAGGGAGGACTACAGGCGAAGATATTTTCTTTCTTGTGAATTCGTTTCCTGTTGACAACCATCTGCCACGGAAAAATTGTGCTGGTATATGTCCCTTTTGGGTGGCAGCTTTTACTGGAACTAAAAAGCATTTTATGGCAAGAGTATGTGTTGTTTCTGCTTTAATAGAATTCACACATTGCATGAAACACAGCAAGGCACTGGTTTCTGAAGTAATACAACCGGAAGTCAATAAAGTGCTGAACGATGCCATCGGTGCTGTAAATTCAGCGAAAGCAATAGCTTTAAACAGTAGGCTATCTTCCGTTATTTGAGAGGAGATTGATTCTACAGATGATTCGCTTCTATTACATACGGAAGTACGTCGGTTGCCTCGTGGTAAAGTGCTTCATCGTATTATGCAGCTGAAGGATGAACTTAGTCTTTACCTACTGAACAGCAATCCTATACACGTGGTTCTGTTTCCAGAAGAAAAATGGCTTCTAATATTGTGTTACTTGACGGACGTTTTTGAGAAACTGGATGATCTTAGCGTATCACTCCAAAGCCGAAAGTGTAATATTATGTTTCTAAGCGAGAAAGTGCTTGCGTTTAAGAGAACATTTTGACTTTGGAAAACCCAGATGGAGAATGGAAACTACTTGATGTTTTCCTGTCTCAATGTTTTCGTGAAGGAAAATATTTCGTATGCAGGTAAAATTACTCGGATCGGCGTAGAACGTTTCGGAGCCCTCAGTCAACAATTCGAGGATACATATCCAGAACCTTCTTCCGAGTATGACTGGATCCACGATCCGTTCTTATACGATTATAACAGACCACTTGTCAACAGCAGAACAGGAGGAGCTAATAGAACTCACAAGTGATAGAACATTTCGATGTCTCTTGGAAATTTTTGGGGCAGTCTCGGAATGAATATCCCAGTTTAGCAAGATGGGCAGTGGACGTGTTATTGCCCTTCGCATCAACTTACTTGTGTCAGTCAACATTTTCCGCAATGCCATTAATCAAGACAAACATCGGTCTCGACTTGAGTTGGAAGGGGATCTAAGAGTTACTAAGAGATCCAACCAAGACTGGCTCAGCTTCCTTCACAGATTCAAGCACACACGTGGCACTAAATGTGCAAATGTCCGAAAATTTCCGAATTTTCAACCATGTGCGCTTTTAATGTTGTTTATTTTCTTTCTTGATTATCATTCTGAACATAATAGTTTCTAAATGGGAATTTAAATGTTAACTTGTTCTATCTCATTTTGGATGTTGTGATCATTTAAACACTGAAACATTCTGAATCAATTAACAGAAATATAGTAGGCGTTAAACTTTAAATAATTATCTAATTTGTGAACAAATTTATAAAAAATATGCAGTGAAATACATATATTTGCTTCGTTCCAACAATGTCACATAGAGTTTATTTATAAACTAATTGTACGGTAATTGTTAACTTTCATTACATTTGAATACTTCTTCATCTACATCTATACTCTGCAAACCGCCGTGAAGGGCATGGCAGAGGATATGACCCAATGTACCGTTTATTAGGGTTTCTTCCCATTCCATTCACGTATGGAGCGCGGGAAGAATGATTGTTTGAATGCCTCTCTGCGTGCAGCAATTATTCAAATCTTATCCTCATGATCCCTATGTGAGCGATACGTAAAGAGTTGTAGTACATTCCTAGAGTCATCATTTAAAGCCAGCTCTTGAAACTTTGTTATTAGACTTTCTCGGGATAGTTTACGTCTATCTTCAGGTGTCTTTCAGTTCAGTTCCTTCAGTATCTCTGTGACACTGTTCCGCGGAAGACACAAACCTGTGACCATTCGCTCTGCTCTTTTCTGTATACGTTCAATATCCTCTGTTAGTCCTATTTCATATGGGTCACATACACTTGAGCAATATTCTAGAACCGATCGCACGAGTGATTTGTAAGCAATCTCCTTAGTGTACTCCACTTCCCCAGTCTACCACCTACTTTACACATGACTAAGCCTATGTGATCATTCCATGTCCATGTCCCTACAAAGTGTTACACCCAGGTATTTGCACGAGTTGTCCGATTCCAGTAGTGACTCACTGATTTTATACTCATACGATACTACGTTTTTTCGTTTTGTGAAGTATATTATTTTACATTTTTATACATTTAAAGCAAGCTGTCAGCCTTTGCACCACTTTCAGATCTTATCAAGTTCTGACTGAATATTTTTTCAGCCTCTTTCAGACAATACTTCATTGTAGATAATTGCATCATATGCAAAAAGTCTGAGGTTACTATTAATATTGTCTCCAAGGTCATTAATATATAACATGGACAGCAAGGGTCCCAACAGACTTCCGTGAGGCACACCTGAAGTTACTTCTACATCTGACGATGACTCTCCATCCAAAAAATCCTCAATACAGTCACAAATTTCACCTGATAACCCATATGATCATACTTTTGACACTAAGCGTAGACCAGATATGGCTCAAATTCAAAGATACAGTATCGACAGCAATAGATAGATTCATACCGCATAAGTTAATAAGAGACGGGACTGATCCACCATGGTACACAAAACACGCCAGAACATTGTTGCAGAAGCAACGACAAAAGCATGCCGAATTCGGAAGGACGCAAAATCCCCAAGACTGGCTATGTTTCACGGAAGCTCGAAATTTAGTGCGGACGTCAATACGAGATGCTTTTATTAGTTTCCACAATGAAATATTGTCTCAAAATATGGTAAAAAACCCAAAGAGATTCTGGTCGTATGTAAAGTGTACTAGTGGCAAAAAACAGTCAATACCGTTACTGCGCGATAGCGATGGAAATGTTACCGATGATGGTGCCTCAAAATCGGAGTTACCGTAATTAATTCACGAAAGAAGAAGAAGTAAATATTGTAGAATTCGAAACCAAAACAGTTGTTAACATGAGTGAGATAAAAGGAGATATCTTAGGTATTGCGAAACAACTCAAATCTCTTAAGAAAGGCAAGTCTTCCGGTCCAGATGGTATACCTATCAGGTTCCTCTCAGACTATGCAGACACAATAGCGCCTTCCTTAGCAATCATATACCATCGCTCACTTGACGATAGGTCTGTTCGTAAAGACTGGAAAGTAGCACAGCTCACACCAATATTCAAGAAAGGAAATAGGAGTAACCCATTGAATTACAGACCCATATCACTGACCTCAGTTTGCAGTAGGATTTTGGAGCATATACTGTACTCGAACATTATGAATCACCTTGAAGAAAATGACTTACTGAAACATAACCAACACGGATTCAGAAAATACCGTTCTTGTGCAACAAAGTTAGCTCTTTATTCCCATGAAGTAATGAATGCTGTCGACAGTGGATCCCATATCGATACGGTGTTCCTGGATTTCCAGAGGGTTTTTGATACCGTTCCTCATAAGCGACTATTAACAAAATTGCGTGGATATGGAGTATCATCTCATTTGTTTGACTGGATTCTTGATTTCCTCTCAGAGAGGTCACAGTTCGTAGAGATAGACGGTAAATCATCGAATAGAACACAAGTGATATCTGGCGTTCCGCAAGGTAGTGTCATAGGCCCTCTGTTCTTCCTGATTTATATAAATGATCGAGATGATAATCTGAGCAGCCCCCTTAGATTGTTCGCAGATGACGCCGTAATTTACCGTCCAGTAAAATCATCAGACGATCAATTCCAATTACAAAATGATCTAGAGAGAATTTCTGTATGGTGCGAAAAGTGGCAATTAGCACTAAAAAAGGTCATCCACATGGGTACTAAAAGAAATCCGATAAATTTTGGGTATACGATAAATCGCACAAAACTAAGGGCTGTCATTTCGACTAAATACCTAGGAATTACAATCACGAGCAACTTAAATTGGAAAGACCACATAGATAACATTGTGAGGAAGGCGAAAGAAAGACTGCGCTTTGTTGGCAGAACACTTAGAAGATGCGCCAAACCCACTAAAGAGACAGCCCACATTACACTTGTCCGTCCTCTGCTGGAATATTGCTGCGCTGTGTGGGATCCTTAACAGGTATGATTGAGGGAGGACAGCGAAAAAGTGCAAAGAACGGCAAGACATTTCGTGTTATAGCGAAATAGGGGTGAGAGTGTCACTAATATGATACGCGAGTTGGGGTGGCAGTCACTGAAACAAAGGCGGTTTTCTTTGCGGCGAGATCTATTTACGAAATTTCAGTCACCAACTTTCTCTTCCGAATGCGTAAACATTTTGTTGACACCCACCTACGTAGGGAGAAATGATCATCATAATAAAATTAGAGAAATCAGAGCTCGAACGGAAAGATTTAGGTGTTCCTTTTTCCCTCGCGCCATTCGAGTGTGTGTAAGTAGGCTGTTTAGGTTTTTATATTGGTAACGCCACGTAGCGCTCTGTATGAAAATCACTGGCTGTGCTGTGTGCAGTCTGTGGCTGGGTGGCATTGTTGAAATAGTCGCTATTTTTAGTGTTGGGCAGTTGGATGTGAACAGCGCGTAGCGTTGCGCAGTTGGTGAGCCGCCAGCAGTGGTGGATGTGGGGAGAGAGATGGCGGAGTTTTGAGAGCGGATGATCTGGACGTGTGTCCATCAGTGACAGTAAATTTGTAAGACTGGATTTCTTGAACTGATATATATATTATGACTTTTGAACATTATTAAGCTAAATACATTGTTTGTTCTTTATCAAAATCTTTCATTTGCTAACTATGCCTATCAGTAGTTAGTGCCTTCAGTAGTTATAATCTTTTATTCAGCTGGCAGTATTGGCGCACGCTGTATTGCAGTAGTTTGAGTAACGAAGATTTTTGTGAGGTAAGTGATTGGCTCTGAGCACTATGGGACTTCACATCTGAGGTCATCAGTCCCTAGAACTTGGAACTACTTAAACCTAACCAACCTAAGGACATCACACACATCCATGCCCGAGGCAGGATTCGAACTTGCGACCGTAGCGGTCGCGCGGTTCCAGACTGAAGCGCCTAGAACCGCTCGACCACACTGGGCGGCGGTAAGTGATTCATGAAAGGTATAGGTTATTGTTAGTCAGGGCCATTCTTTTGTAGGGATTTTTGAAAGTCAGATTGCGTTGCGCTAAAAATATTGTGTGTCAATTTAGTGATGCTCAGAATAAGTAAAGAGAGAAATGTCTGAGTACCTTCAGTTTTGCTCAGCTGTTTGAAAATCAAATAACGTAAGGGGTTTATCAGCACAGTAATTCATAAACTTTTCTAAGGGGACGTTTCAAGTGGAATGGTAGAGAAGTAGTATGAAAATGGTTCGATGAACCCTCTGCCAGGCACTTAAGTGTGAATTGCAGAGTAACCATGTATTTGTAGATGTAGATGTAGAAGCGTAGGTATGGTAAGGTGTCAAATTCTTTTTGGATATCAAGAAATACTGCATCTACTTGACTGCCTTGATCCAAAGCTTTCAGTATGTCACGTGAGAAAAGTAGAAGTTGGGTTTCACATGATCAGTGTTGTCGGAACCCATGCTGGTTGGCACTGAGGAAGTCATTCTGATCAAGATACCCCATAATACAAATGTATGATAATTTTTAAAGATGAAACTTCCTGGCAGATTCAAACTGTGTGCCGGACCGAGACTCGGACTCGGGACCTTTGCCTTTCGCGGGCAAGTGCTCTACCAACTGAGCTACCCAAGCACGACTAACGCCCCGTCCTCACAGCTTTACTTCTGCCAGTACCTCGCCTCCTACCTTCCAAACTTTACAGAAGCTCTCCTGCGAACCTTGCAGAACTAGCACTCCTGAAAGAAAGGATATTGCGGAGACATGGCTTAGGCACAGCCTGGGGGATGTTTCCAGAATGAGATTTTCACTCTGCACCGGAGTGTGCGCTGATATGAAATTTCCTGGCAGATTAAAACTGTGTGCCGGACCGAGACTCGAACTCGGGACCTTTGCCTTTCGCGGGCAAGTGCTCTACCAACTGAGCTACCCAAGCAAGACTCACGCCCCGTCCTCACAGCTTTACTTCTGCCAGTACCTCGTCTCCTACCTTCCAAACTTTACAGAAGCTCTCCTGCGAACTCAGGCAAAGGTCCCGAGTTCGAGTCTCGGTCCGGCACACAGTTTTAATCTGCCAGGAATTTTCATATCAGCGCACACTCTGCTGCAGAATGAAAATCTCATTCTGGAAACATCCCCCAGGCTGTGGCTAAGCCATGTCTCCGCAATATCCTTTCTTTCAGGAGTGCTAGTTCTGCAAGGTTCGCAGGAGAGCTTCTGTAAAGTTTGGAAGGTAAGAGACGAGGTACTGGCAGAAGTAAAGCTGTGAGTACGGGGCGTGAGTCGTGCTTGGGTAGCTCAGTTGGTAGAGCACTTGCCCGCGGAAGGCAAAGGACCTGAGTTCGAGTCTCGGTCCGGCACACAGTTTTAATCTGCCAGGAAGTTTCATATCAGCGCACACTCTGCTGCAGAGCGAAAATCTCATTCTGGATTTTTAAAGATGTTCAACTCTGATATAATCTAAGGACACTTATTTTTATTATTATTACTATTATTGTTATTGTTGTAACTAATAATTGCAATAATTAGACAGAAGGAAATAGAATTCGTTGGCCATTTTTGTATCAAATGTGAGAAATGTCGCAGAAGGAAAGAAAAACAGGGGGAGAGGGAAGATAAATTGTGTTTCAGAACGGGAGTTCGACGGAAAAAGTTTAAAACCCTGCTGTAGTGGCATACTTCGGTACTGTAGTGCTTGCATTTCAACGAGTAGCAGAGAGCAGACATTCATCTACCAGCAAACAAAAAATAACTTAAGTAAATTTGTATTTTTGGTGTGGTAGTTACAACTTTTTTGACTACTCGTAATACACACACACACACACAGACAGACACACACACACACACACACACACACACACACACACACACACACACACACACACATACCGAAAGAGATCAAATTCAAGAATGTGTTCGGTATGCATGTCACCACAGGTTGGGTGATGGAAATGCTTTACATTCATAATCGACAGGGGGATCGCGAAAATAGCTTCGAAAGTCAAATTTGTATGCGGAGGCGTCGTCTGTGAGGACGTGGCCGGGCGTCGGCTTTAAGGCGCGGTCGCTCAAGGCAATCTGTCCCGTAATTAGCGAGTGCGACCGGCGCGGCGTGGCACCCGGGTATCGGGTATTGGCCGCCGCCACTGCCACCGACCCCAGCCGCCGGTTCCCGCGAGCGTGCCGCACCTCTCTTCAGTCAACCTTCACTCGCCGAGACGGCGCTTCCTTTCCCTTTTTTGCCATCCGTCATTTTCGGTTGACCGGAGTCTCACAGCTTGTTCTGTGGCCCGAGTATCATTTGTTACTGCGCTTCTCAGAAAGGAAGGCACAGGCTGCAGCAGCTCATCTTTTACCTCAGCCGAGGAAGTTCTTTCTCCCAGCCTGTAAGACAGGTAGCCTGCAGAATATACTCCCACTTGAAGCTGAGATGTCTGTTTTTTGTGGAACGTAGATTCCTTTACAGATTATTGTATGATTCAGGAATATAACTGCTAAGACGTAGCCCACGAAACTTGAACGAATAGCAAAACTTTTCTCGTATACGATTACCTGCAGTGACATGTGTACAGCTACTGCTCTTTGCCGTGCGAAACCGATTTCTCTTTTCTTATTTGTACGTATTCGTGAGTTTCCGATACTAATAGTATTTGAAAGGTCCTTCATTCCTTACTCGTTATAGGAGGGCTTAAAGTCTTCGATTTTTTTATGTGAAAAGTCTCAAAGCTTTTTCAAATAAAATGAACGTTATTAACATTTTACACCTTTATTCTTCATGTCTACATTAACGGAAAAGTTCAACACCGAAAAATAATTAATGTAGAGCAAAATAATTTTGAGAATAGATTTGCCTAGGTAACATTTTTATGTGATTAACATTGCGAGATCACAGGTTAACGAAGCGCAAGTAAGACATTGCAGATATGAAATGCTGGTACATTGATAACCATTGCGCCGGCCGCGGTGGCCGTGCGGTTCTAGGCGCTGCAGTCCGGAACCGCAGGACTGCTACGGTCGCAGGTTCGAATCCTGCCTCGGGAATGGATGTGTGTGATGTCCTTAGGTTAGTTAGGTTTAAGTAGTTCTGAGTTCTAGGGTTGGTTCAAATGGCTCTGAGCACTATGGGACTTAACATCTGTGGTCATCAGTCCCCTAGAACTTAGAACTACTTAAACCTAACTAACCTAAGGACATCACACACATCCATGCCCGCGGCAGGATTCGAACCTGCGACCGTAGCGGTCACTCGGTTCCAGACTGAAGCCCCAAGAACCGCACGGCCACACCGGCCGGCTAAGTTCTAGGGGACTGTTGACCTAAGATGTTAAGTCCCATAGTGCTCAGAGCCATTTGAACCATTTGATAACTATTGCACCCACCAGAATGTTGAATGGAGGCATGTAAACGTGCTTGCTTTGTGTTTTATAGGTAAAATGTTTTACGAAGTTTGTTTTATTATTTGTGCTGAATATTATCCTTGTAAATGTATTGTCAAGTTACAAATGCTGTTTGTTATTTGAGAAAGAGAATACTCGTGGAATGTTAACATTTTGTAAGTAGACGTGCTGGCCTAGTCAGGGAAAAAGCTACTGTCAAAGAGTATACTAAATTACAAATGCATTATCGCTGGGCGTGCGAGCGCGCCGAAAAAATAGCAGTTCGGAGTCGCGAGGAGAGTTGTCGTTGGTTGTGTGTATTCGCCGGTGTGGCTATGCAAAAGTGCGGAGATAAAAAGTCTGTTTCCGAAATGCGGAGCAGTAAAAATCTAAATGGCTGTTTTGGCTGATTTTTCATACGAGCATTTATTGGGCACAGTACAAATGCCGCAAGAGTAATTCACATAACTTCAAGAGTACTGTCGGCCCTTGTTATTGGCTATGGTATATCAAGATCAACCTGTGCCCTATTTTACCCCTGAATGAAGCCGTTCGACAAACCAACGGCATCATAAAATGAAGTAAGATCTAGACTTTTTATATTTATGTCTAGAAGTGTGATAGGCTGACCAATGTAGTTGGAATTTTATTGCTTAAACAACATTGTTTTCGTGCATGTTGTCACGTAAATAATTTTTCTAAGTCGTTATCCAAGTAATATCCTTCCTATCCCTTTGTACGACATGAGATAGTCAGAAAATGAATTGAAAATGAAGTGAACATTAATTTATTACATTATCAAAACATAACTTTTTCCAACTTTTGCACAGTTACGTAATAATGTAATCTTTGGCTGTAGTATGAATAATGTCACAAATAGAATGATACAAAGGCCAGGATTAATTCATTTGCTAAAAACAGAGTAATTTTCATAGTAAAGAATTGGTAGTAAAACTTTACGTAATTAGGACACTGAAATTCACTGTCAGAGCACAGTTTCTAATTTATAGCTTGTGGCATAAATTATAACTTTTATTACAGAGAAATATCTGAGAAACTGCTGAGTAAATTCAAACAATCTCTCTGCTTGCTACAATCACAACAGTCAGTATTACGGTGAGGTTCTGTCCACAGCAAGTAAACAACCTTACTTTAATTGATCTTTAAAAATTAATATAATATGTTGTATGTGTTTACTATTTGATTATTATCTGATTACTGTGACACGTGTGGTGTGATGTACTTGAAAGTTTGCGTTAGGTACTGTTCCTACGTCATGACGCCAATAATTATTTTTACGTAAGATTGCTTACGAGTATAAAGTTCAGATTCAATTTAATTATTCTTCCTCCGATGAGGAACTAGCGACCATTGGTTATTTTCATTAATGACATATTTTGAAAACCTTTTTTCCAAATTTTCCACCAGCTACAGTGAATTAAAAATTAGTTTACGTAAAAAAATATATAAAGTTAACCGAACTTTGTTTCTAACCGTCATTGCTAAAGCACTGAACAGTGGCGATCCCTTTACAGCATCATCTACTTCTCTCGGTTTTGCATTATTCTTCAGAGTAGATGCCTTTACCCCACAGATCAGGGACTTTACGTACACGGTCATATAGAAAAGCTTAATTAGACGCAGAGGTAGGAGGGTTATAGCTGACGTAAAAGTTTGCACTCAGGGTGAGTGGGATAACCACGAAAGTGCTCCTGCTACCATAACTCCAGGTGTAGGTCGAGTATGTCTAGCATACAGACAGGTTTGGTGCAGGTCATCAACTGGCGTCTTTCTAACCAATACACGGCCATCACTGGCACCTAGGCTGAATCATCTTTCATCAGAAAACACAACAGACCTCCACCCTTCGTTCACAGTCGTATGTCATCGTCCAAACAGACCCAAGTAGTCTAGTCCGATTTTCATCATTTCCAGTAGTTAGGAACACGTTCGAGCACTTCCCTTTGATAGGGATAAGATGTGCAAGCAGAGTGAGGTTCTGGCTCCGTCAATGAAGTCAAACTTTTTAAGTGACAGTATCAACAAACTGGTCTCTCGTAGGGAGAAATATGTTAGTTAGTACGCTGACAATGTCGAGAGGTAAATATGTCGGCACGAAGAATATGGGTAAATGTCATAAAATTGTGTTTTCTTTATAAATCTGTAAGTGTTTAACATAAAAAATTAGGAGGAATTTTTTTGCTCAGCCCACGTTCTATCTGTACTTTCTAATTTTCGTTGCCTCCTGTCAAAATATCTGAAAGAATATGATATGGCTTGAGCTAACTCCCAAACAGATTAAAACAGTTCACCCTGCCCGCAGTAAAACACGTACGGCGTACTTAATTACGCTGCCCAAGCGCGCCTATCAACTCGCTTCAAAGCTTCAGTTCTGTCTTTAGTTCTCTCCCGCGTCGCGAACTCCATAGATGCTGTAAAAAGACCGTGTTAAAAAAAGTAAGAGAAATGCCCGTCATATGAAATGGTCTGAACTTTGAATCCTAGTCAGATTCAGAAGTTGAATGCCTTAGGAATTTTCGTTGCTGAAGAGTTGACGATTCTTTAGGGGGAGTGTAAATGCATTACGTTACTAATTGCAAAATTATTGTCGTATCTATTATTGGTCAGATTAACAATAATATTGGAAAAATTCATGCACCGTTACATTGCCACATTCATAGCTTTATTTTTACAATGGAAGAAATATCTTACATACATTCGTGGAGGAAAATACAGTAATTTTGCTAATTAATAATACTTTCGCAGAATTTTTTTGACAGGGAATATGGTGGCATAATGTTTACCGGCTTTATTTAGAATACACGTTTCATTCACATACTAATTCTTACCGATCATTTCATGACACCTGTTTCTACACTACTGGCTATTAAAGTTGCTACACCAAGAATAAATGCAGATGATAAACGGGTATTCATTGGACAAATATATTATACTAGAACTGACATGTGATTACATTTTCACGCAATTTGGGTGCATAGATCCTGATAAATCAGTACCCAGAACAACCACTTCTGGCCATAATAACGGCCTTGATACGCCTGGGCATTGAGTCAAATAGACTTGGATGGCGTGTACAGGTACAGCTGCCCATGCAGCTTCAACACGATACCACAGTTCATCAAGAGTACTGACTGGTGTGTAGTGACGTGCCAATTACTCGGCCACCATCGATCAGACGTTTTCAATAGGTGAGAGATCTGGAGAATATGCTGGCCAGGGCAGCAGTCGAACATTATCTGTATCCAGAAAGGCACGTACAGGACCTGTAACATGCGGTCGTGCATTATCCTGCTGAAATGTAGGGTTTCGTAGGGATTGAATGAAAGGTAGAGCCACGGGTCGTAACACATCTGAAATGTAACGTCAACTGTTCAAAGTGCCGTCAATGCGAACAAGAGGTGACCGAGACGTCTAACCAATGGTACGCCATACCATCACGCCGGGTGATACGACAGTATGGCGATGACGAATACACGCTTCCAATGTGCGTTCACCGCGGTGTCGTCAAACACGGATGCGACCATCATGATGCTGTAAACAGAACCTGGATTCATCCGGAAAAAAAATGACGTTTTGCCATTCTTGCACCCAGGTTCGTCGTTGAGTACACCATCGCAGGCGCTCCTGTCTGTGATGGAGCGTCAAGGGTAATCGCAGCCATGGTCTCCGAGCTGATAGTCCATGCTGCTGCAAACGTCGTCGAACTGTTCGTGCAGATAGTTGTTGCCTTACAAACTTCTCAGGGATCGAGACGTGGCTGCACGATTCGTTACAGCCATGCGGATAAGATGCCTGTCATCTCGACTGCTAATGATACGAGGCCGTTGGGATCCAGCACGGCGTTCCGTATTACCCTCCTGAACCCACCGATTCCATATGCTGCTAACAGTCATTGGATCTCGATCAACGCGAGCAACAATGTCGCGATGCGATAAACCGCAATCGCGATAGGCTACAATCCGACCTTTATCTCAGTCGGAAACGTGATGGTACGCATTTCTCCTTACACGAGACATCACAACAACGTTTCACAAGGCAACGCCGGTCAACTGCTGTTTGTGTATGAGAAATCGGTTGGAAGCTTTCTTCATGTCAGCACGTTGTAGGTATCGCCACCGGCGCCAACCTTGTGTGAATGCTCTGGAAGGCTAATCATTTGCATATCACAGGATCTTCTTCCTGTCGGTTAAATTTCGCGTCTGTAGCATGTCATCTTCGTGGTGTGGCAATTTTAATGGCCAGTAGTGTATTTATTGGAAGAAGTGAGAAATGACTTGCATAGCAATTTGAGACTAAAGGGCTGTCTGCAATGCTGTACTTATTGAGATCGGTTAGTGGACTGACTGAACTGCACTTGCTAGCTTCCGTTCTCGTAAACCAGAAACCAGCTTGTATGAAGTAGCGTCTAGAGTGCTGCCTAGGGAAATTGCGTGGCGAGGGGTGCGCCAGACCCAAAGGAATCCGCCTGCTAAATTAATTCCCGTTAAGCGGTATCTTTGCCAGTGTTGGTCTGACGCTTTTGTGGTTTCCAACATCCGTTCAGGATTATGCCCTTTTCCCTTCTATACTCTGTAGAGTACAGTAGTTAAAACGCGGTGATTCACAAAACTGAGTTTACTCAATTCTCAAGCAGCTGGCGTAATTGTCGAAGATTGAAACAGTCTCAGAAGGGCATCCGTTCCCAGGATTCATCAGCTGTGGCCACTGCTGTGACAGCGGAACAAAACCAGGAAGGGGCAAAATGTCTGTATATGGGTCTTTTATTATACGTGCTGTTCTAAGGATGGGGGGACAATTCGTTAAAATAACGCTACTACCGAATACGGAAGAAATTCATAAAGTAAGATACGCATTTATGTGGCACACCAAGTAACTTTTATTGAATACTGGACTACACTTCAAAGTGACACAGTATCTGACACTATTTTTCAATAGAGACACCAACTCTCGGTAAACAACGGTTGGAAAGTTCTATTAATCGTTCACTTCGCCTACGATTGAAATCTGCTCCTTGGTGATGGAGCCATTCAAGAACTATTATGTGAACGTCCTCATCATTGGAAAATCTACAGGTGCAGTTGCAGCGAATCATTTTCTCGGTTGCGTGAACATTGTCGTTTGTGGTCGATGTGCTTTCCTTTCCCATCAGCATCACTCAAGTTTGTGCGGGGCTCGGTAAAATTGTTGGCATTATTTTACTACGGCTGGAAGCGACATTGGATTTGGTCCATACACCTCAAGAATTTTACGTTGATTCTGTGTGCAACTTTGACGTTTCAGCCACAATAATCATACTTTGCAGTACTTTTCCAGTTGTCTCGCCATTTGAAATGCACGCTGTAGTGCACCTGTTATTCCTATCGCAGCAGAACTGTGTCTCCAAGAAGCCTGGAATGTGCATTCCCTATGACTATGCGGCTCTCTTATAGCGCAATGTTTTAGTGTTGGACATGTGTGACTTTTTGAATCCCCTAAGTGCAAGCCCAGTGGTTTACTCACTACTTAACCTCATTGTGTAATAAAAATGGATTAACTCTGTGGTGTCACCGCCAGACACCACACTTGCTAGGTGGTAGCTTAAATCGGCCGCGGTCCATGTAGTACATGTCGGACCCGCGTGTCGCCACTGTGTAATCGCAGACCTAGCGCCACCACCAAGGCAGGTCTCGTGATACGAGAGAGCACTCGCCCCAGTTGTACGAGAACCTAGCTACCGACCAGTTGGACGAGAACCTAGCTACAGCCCAGTTGTACGAGAACCTAGCTACCGACCAGTTGGACGAGAACCTAGCTACAGCCCAGTTGTACGAGAACCTAGCTACCGACCAGATGTACGAAGCCTTTCTCTCTCATTAGCCGAGAGACAGAATAGCCATCAGCTAAGTTTAGGGCTACGAACTAGCAAGGCGCCATTTGTATCAGTGCCTATAGCTTACTAGTATTCAAGAGAGATGTATTCCAAGGACTAATTAAAAGATAAGTAATAAGCATCTACATACTTTTCTTCTTATTCATTTATAAGTTCTCATGTTCCAGACTTCACGCCCGTCTGCTTTAGCCGTGCGTGCCCTATCGGCTACAGCGTTAGTCTAGAGTTCATTTTCAGCCATCTCAACTTCACGGTGTCGGCCCAGCTACCGACACAACAAACTCTGCATTTAGATCGCAGATGATCGCTAGAGCTTCACCACTAACATCCTATTCACACAGAAGAAGCAGTCTTAAGTCATGAAACACCTTATTTAGATATCCTGTAACTAATCGAGGAGTAATTATTTGGTATGACATGAAAATTCACGACAGATACCTTAAATTCCTTTTCTGTGACAGCCACCGATAAGTTCTGGAAAGTGCAGGAATCTTTCACCAATTTGTCGTTCGCTATCGTTCTAAAATTTTTCGACTGGTTTCACGTCATCTTGATCTATATGGTCGAACGCTGCATTGAATTGTCTTAAACGTTCAATCTTGTCACGATCGTTCATGGACGTGTAACATGCACAGTACCATTTTCAAAAACGTCATCTCTTTTTGAAGTGCATTAAACCTGTAAGTGGTTATACAGCAGCTAAACACGGTTATTTCCCTCAGTGGTTCATTTTCTCTAAAGGGCTTATTACACGTCTTCAAAATACGTTCCTCACCATTAAGGACTGACTGTAAGACAGGGTGGCTTTGTGACTTCCGTGTTCCGTTAATGCATGGGTAACGTAACGTATCCTCACAATGCCCTGGCTAGTGAATTCTCGAGACATTGCAACTAGCAACTTTTTCTTAGGCTCTTATGAATGCCAATGCACGCAGAGGTATAGACGCCAGTGCCCTGCTTTTACGAAAGCCCCTATCCAAAATCTCCTACTGTTTTACAGTACTCACAGTGATTAAGCATAAGTAGCCACTATTACACTATCGAAGACATCAAATTATATTTCAAGGTGATACTCTCGGCACATTGAGCGAGGCGAAAACAGCAAGAGATTGTGGCACTGGACCCAGAATGAGGCTGAACAGAGTTGAAATGGCCGTCTGGACATCCAGAGCTACATTTACTATAATTTCTGGAAATCGTGTCGAATGAATGTTCGTATGGTTCCTTCCAAATTCCCACAGTGGAATTTCTTATTCTTTCTTACAAACTATCAGCTTATTTAAGTGTCTAATGATCTCATATTGACAGATAATTATTGATACCTGAATAAGATATACACTCCTGGAAATGGAAAAAAGAACACATTGACACCGGTGTGTCAGACCCACCATACTTGCTCCGGACACTGCGAGAGGGCTGTACAAGCAATGATCACACGCACGGCACAGCGGACACACCAGGAACCGCGGTGTTGGCCGTCGAATGGCGCTAGCTGCGCAGCATTTGTGCACCGCCGCCGTCAGTGTCAGCCACTTTGCCGTGGCATACGGAGCTCCATCGCAGTCTTTAACACTGGTAGCATGCCGCGACAGCGTGGACGTGAACCGTATGTGCAGTTGACGGACTTTGAGCGAGGGCGTATAGTGGGCATGCGGGAGGCCGGGTGGACGTACCGCCGAATTGCTCAACACGTGGGGCGTGAGGTCTCCACAGTACATCGATGTTGTCGCCAGTGGTCGGCGGAAGGTGCACGTGCCCGTCGACCTGGGACCGGACCGCAGCGACGCACGGATGCACGCCAAGACCGTAGGATCCTACGCAGTGCCGTAGGGGACCGCACCGCCACTTCCCAGCAAATTAGGGACACTGTTGCTCCTGGGGTATCGGCGAGGACCATTCGCAACCGTCTCCATGAAGCTGGGCTACGGTCCCGCACACCGTTAGGCCGTCTTCCGCTCACGCCCCAACATCGTGCAGCCCGCCTCCAGTGGTATCGCGACAGGCGTGAATGGAGGGACGAATGGAGACGTGTCGTCTTCAGCGATGAGAGTCGCTTCTGCCTTGGTGCCAATGATGGTCGTATGCGTGTTTGGCGCCGTGCAGGTGAGCGCCACAATCAGGACTGCATACGACCGAGGCACACAGGGCCAACACCCGGCATCATGGTGTGGGGAGCGATCTCCTACACTGGCCGTACATCACTGGTGATCGTCGAGGGGACACTGAATAGTGCACGGTACATCCAAACCGTCATCGAACCCATCGTTCTACCATTCCTAGACCGGCAAGGGAACTTGCTGTTCCAACAGGACAATGCATGTCCGCATGTATCCCGTTCCACCCAACGTGCTCTAGAAGGTGTAAGTCAACTACCCTGGCCAGCAAGATCTCCGGATCTGTCCCCCATTGAGCATGTTTGGGACTGGATGAAGCGTCGTCTCACGCGGTCTGCACGTCCAGCAGGAACGCTGGTCCAACTGAGGCGCCAGGTGGAAATTACATGGCAAGCCGTTCCACAGGACTACATCCAGCATCTCTACGATCGTCTCCATTGGAGAATAGCAGCCTGCATTGCTGCGAAAGGTGGATATACATTGTACTAGTGCCGACATTGTGCATGCTCTGTTGCCTGTGTCTATGTGCCTGTGGTTGTGTCAGTGTGATCATGTGATGTATCTGACCCCAGGAATGTGTCAATAAAGTTTCTCCTTCCTGGGACAATGAATTCACGGTGTTCTTATTTCAATTTCCAGGAGTGTATATCTACATCTCAATATACACTCCCAAAGCCTCCCTGTGGTGTGTAGTGGAGAAGACTAAGTGGGGTTGCCTACTTTCAGAGACAAGGTCAATGACCTCGTACACATGATGTCAACAAGCCACACCCACTCCCCTTCCCCCTCCCCACTAGCTGAATACCGCTTCCCACTCCACCTACCCCTCCACACCATCCAATCTGCGTCCGATTATAGATCAATTTTAGAAATGGAAGAATCAATTAAAAATCCAAGATGGCGGAAAGAGTGCAGCTGTGTTAGTAGAAAAAATTTAAAAACACCTTCCCTATCACCAACCCACCACATTGTTCGTTTGTCCTTATTTGCTAGCAATCGTAGGAAGTGTTAAAAAACCAATTTCATGGAAAAAGACGAAGTATATGCTCTGTATTTCATTCCTCCTTCTCTTTCCAACCATTCAGAGTGTAGTTTCAAGAACAGCATCAAATATTCAGTAAAAAATTACGTAACCTTCAGATTACGTAAGATACCCTTTATCTCCTAAAGGCTTAAAATTGTGATAAATCAACATTATTTGTGGACTTATAAATACCACTGAAATCGTGTTAACACGACTGCAAGATAAAAATTTTGCATTATATACATAAAACGGCGAACACACATTGGGTAGTGTTCACCTCCCTCTCCTCTCATCTCCTCCAGTCAGAGATTAGTATTATACTATCACAGTGTAGCCCCCATCTCGGCTACGCTAAAAAGTATCCCAAATTTCACTCAATGGCAAAATAAAAAAAAAAAAAGACGACGCACAACGGAGGAATTACGCGCATGGGACGGAGACTGGTAGATGGAATGTACATGTACAAACAAACAGTTATAATTTCAGAAAAATTGGATGATTTGTTCAAGAGAAAGAGCGTCACAATCTCCAGACACTTATTCACTGGTAACTGGGATTCAGTTCGAGGCGCAACGTCCCTGAAGACATTTCTGCTCCAATCAATGAGATTACAGGCTGAAGACGTATGTGGAGAGGCCCCAGACAGTGATGAGATACCAACCTGACTGTCATCCGTCGTACGGCGCGACAACCAGCAGTGATGATCGGAGTGTCCTTACTTTCCATAGCATGGGTTGTCATCCGCGTTACCCTTGCAGCACAGCGGTACCTCAACGATATTCTACATTCTGTTTTATTGCCCTTCATGGGAAGTCATCTTGGGCTTATATTTCTGCAAGGCAATGCCCGTCCGCACATCCGCACCATGCCTTGGCCTACCGATTTCCGACCCATTCGAATAATTTCTTTGAGGTGCGTCTTTTGTTTCTTGTCTTAGACCAGGGGTGTCTTAGTCTGGGCCACATTGAAAGATGACGCGTATTCTTGGGCAGCATTGGAAAACGCCAAGTATTTTTGGGCTGCACATAACACACTTAACACCAACAACAATTGCTGATTACCAAAGCAACAATGTGGGCCAGTCACAGAACAGAATCATGTGACGGCAGTTTCAAACTGAAAACATTCAGTTTATCATAGCTTTACACAAAGGGAATTTTGTGCATTTTTTCCCGATCGTGTGACTGATGCTAGCTTTGGCCTGCATGCGGCCCGCAGGTCGTGGATTGGACACCCCTGTCTTGGACTACGTTTTGTCAAAAAATATATCAAAGCATCCGGATTGCTTAAAATGCCGATGTGTTGGCAACTGTGTTTGAATTACTGACTTCTAAAAATTGTTTATGGACTGCTTCACCAATCACATTATTTAACAGCATTTGAAGCTATCATTTGCCACAGAATATTGGAACGAATATATAGCATATATCTCTATAACTAATTAAAAACCAGTAAATTATAAGTAATAAATTAGGAATATACAGTTGTCGAACGCGAGTTTTAACTTCAATACTTTTCGAAAAACATTGAAAACGCAAAATAAAATCAAGTGCCCTTTCACATCCTAATTACTGTCACCAACAGATGGTTCCACTAATGAAATGCGACAAAAGTTCGGTCTCTATATCACAAGTTGTTCTTACTGTCACCAACAGGTGTCTGTACTGTCTAGAAACGATCAAAGTTCCATCTGTCGACCACGCTTTGTTTATGGCACAACGGAGCCTTTAATTATTTTCATAACTATGATGACACAATAATTTTAAGCTTCTGCAAAAACTACGACAGCAATGTAAGAAGTTTGAGGTTTACATCAATTATCTTGGAATTAGTTAAGGTTAATTACAAGAATAAAACGTTGTTAGGCTGAAAGTAATTACTTTACTTTATCTATGATGTCACAGTATTTTAAAATGTATCAGAAAATGTGATGCTCAAGCTGCAATAGTATCTACATATGTAAAGTGTATTCAATATTGTAATATGTATGTACTGTCATCAACTAACATTGTTTCTTTCATCACCAGTTTAGGAGTATGGGGAAGTGAAGATAATGCATCACAGGAAAAAATTAAAGTGATGACAGGTATCACTAAAGCAAACTGCTGCTGCATTCGGATTTATGGCATGCTGCAATAAAACCTGTAAGCAGCTATATTAACGAGTAATAAAAATACCACCCACACACACACACACACACACACACACACACACACACACACACACAATATGGGTTCTGTATAAAAATACACTCACGAGAGGACAACCCAAGACAATGTCAGACTCGATTCCCTGAAAATAAATATTTTTATTTATGATTTATTGTGAGATTTCTCACAGACTTCAAGCACAATGAAAATTCATAAATTAAGTATTTAAACATCTAAATTGTCTGTATTACATATTAAAATGCAAGTATATCGTAATATATGCAACGTTTCTACGAAAATTCGTGCAAAATAAAACTGCATTACACACAACATTTCTCATATTTTACAAGCACAATGAACCTTCAAATCAAATGTTGCTGAATCTAAACTGTCTGTATTACTCAGTAAAACACTCGCAGTTGGCGTATTAGCGTTGGTGATAAGAATTCTTCCATTTAGTGGTACTCATTTACGACGAAACGTCGGTAAGCCTACCATACTTCAAACTTCTATGGAACTTTAAACTAAGTATTTTTCTGATTTTTAAAAGTGTCTTACCAACAAACACAACCTGAATGCTTATCGTTGTATTGTATGTGAGGTTTCACACACTTTGCAAGCACAACGAGGAATCAAATATGCTTAGCGCCTAACGGCTAACACCTAACGCCTAATGCTGAAAATTGAGACGTTTGCTTTCAGTCGGTTCAGCTGGGATTAAGTACTGCATTTATCAACATGTCTCTCAGTTCTACTGGACAGAAGATTGGCATTAATATTAATCCTCTCACTACAGAGCACTGAGCTAGAATGGAGAGCATTGGGACGCTACTGTGACGAACAAATAGCTAAAAATTCTGATAAATGGCCTTAAAATATGTAAACACCAAACGATAAAGGAAGCCATACGTCTATGGCCCGCTCTATGCACATAGCGAAGTACATGTTAACAGATGACTCAAACCCGAATACTTTTACCAGTAGCATCCTGCGGAATAACATACAATTCGACAACTCTACGTTTTTAACACTAAAACCATAACTCCTTAATGTTGACCAGCTTTACAAATGGCAAAGCATCGTATGTGTACTCTAAAGCTGTAAGATCTACTAGTATGTAACACCTACTGCGAGATGGAACCACAGAATATTATTTGTGATCTGGTATTTGATACACACTGTCAACTTCTGGTAGGGGTACAATAGAGTTGAAAGATTCAATATCCGATGCCTAGTGTGATGCTGTGGCACATACACTATCCAATGGAAAACACCTATTGTACGAACAGATGTTATCGCTTTTTCACATTATTTCGGCTGTAATCAATGACGTTAAGAAATTCCCAGCATGCCCACTATTATGTGGCCACCATCCATTGCGATAATTGCTAACAAATACCGCAAAGCTTATTAAAGTTTGTTAAAGAGATGTTATTATGTATAACTTACTGATACGTAAATGTAGATGTGAAAGCTGTTGGGTAATAAAATTAGGGTTCGTAACCGGAAATGACGTCACAGTCTCTACCAAGCCTTGATGGTGCTACTGTTGAAATCTACGCTTAGTATCAGGTCCTCAGCAGCACCTTTGATGTCCAGACCTCCAGTTTTTTCCTGCAATGTGCTGCATTTTCACTCTTACAGTGTACGTTTGGTATTTCCCACTCTCGATATACAATTTCCAGGTGCATGTTGTTGCAGTTTAACAAGAGCCTGGACTGAGGGAGGAAAATTTTTCCCCAGCCTATGTATTGGAGGGCAGTTATTGGACTATGTGAAATAAAATCGTCATAACTTATGAACGGTTTGCGTTACGACGTTCAAACTGCACGGTTGGCCGCGGAGCACGATGGGTGCTGGTATGCGTGCGCTGTACGGTTTGGTTTAGCGACGACGCCAACTTTCATTTGGATGGGGTCGTCAATAAGCAAAATTGGCGCATTTTGGGGACTGAGAATCCGCATTTCGAGATCGAGAAGTCTTTTCGTCCTCAGCGGGTGACTGTGTGATGTGCATTGTCCAGTCACGAAATAATTGGTGCGATAGAATGGGGTGCCGCAAGCTTCGGTCTTGGTTCCTCTGCTGTTCTTAGTATATATTAATGAGTTCCTATTCTATAGTCACGAAGATGCAAAGCTGGTACTTTTTGCCGATGATACAAGTATAGCTATCACACCAGACAGACAATAATTAACTGTTGAAATTGTAAACAATGTTTTTCAGAAAATCATTAAGTGGTTCTCTGCAAATGGGCTCTCATTAAACTTCGACAAAACACAGTATATACAGTTCCACACAGTAAATGGAATGACACCATTAATAAATGTAGACTTCGATCAGAAATCGATAGCTAAGGTAGATTATTCGAAATTTCTAGGTGTATGCATTGATGAGGGGTTGAACTGGAAAAAAACACACTGAGGATCTGCTGAAACGTTTGAGTTCAGCTACTTATGCTATTAGGGTCATTGCAAATTTTGGCGATATACATCTGAGTAAATTAGCTTACCACGCCTATTTTCATTCTCTCCTTTCGTATGGCATGATATTCTGGGGGAACTCATAATTGAGTAAAAGAGTGTTCATTGCACAAAAGTGTGTAATCAGAATAATTGCTGGAGCTCATCCAAGATCATCCTGCAGACACTGTAGCCTCATAATATACAGGGTGTTACAAAAAGGTACGGCCAAACTTTCAGGAAACATTCCTCACACACAAAGAAATAAAATACGTTATGTGGACATGTGTCCGGAAACGCTTACTTTCCATGTTAGAGTTCATTTTATTACTTCTCTTCAAATCACATTAATCATGGAATGTAAACACACAGCAACAGAACGTACCAGCGTGACTTAAAACACTTTGTTACAGGAAATGTTCAAAATGTCCTCCGTTAGCGAGGATACATGCATCCACCCTCCGTCGCATGGAATCCCTGATGCGCTGAAGCAGCCCTGGAGAATGGCGTATTGTATCACAGCCGTCCACAATACGAGCACGAAGAGTCTCTACATTTGGTACCGGGGTTGCGTAGACAAGAGCTTTCAAATGCCCCCATAAATGAAAGTCAAGAGGGTTGAGGTCAGGAGAGCGTGGAGGCCATGGAATTGGTCCGCCTCTACCAATCCATCGGTCACCGAATCTGTTGTTGAGAAGCGTTCGAACACTTCGACTGAAATGTGCAGGAGCTCCATCGTGCATGAACCACATGTTGTGTCGTACTTGTAAAGGCACATGTTCTAGCAGCACAGGTAGAGTAGCCCGTATGAAATCATGATAACGTGCGCCATTGAGCGTAGGTGGAAGAACATGGGGCCCAATCAAGACATCACAGGGCCGGCCGAAGTGGCCGCGCGGTTCTGGCGCTGCAGTCTGGAACCGCGAGACCGCTACGGTCGCAGGTTCGAATCCTGCCTCGGGCATGGATGTGTGTGATGTCCTTAGGTTAGTTAGGTTTAACTAGTTCTAAGTTCTAGGGGACTAATGACCTCAGCAGTTGAGTCCCATAGTGCTCAGAGCCATTTGAACCAAGACATCACAAACAATGCCTGCTCAGACGTTCACAGAAAATCTGTGTTGATGAAGTGATTGCACAATTGAGTGTGGATTCTCGTCAGCCCACACATGTTGATTGTGAAAATTTACAATTTGATCACGTTGGAATGAAGCCTCATCCGTAAAGAGAACATTTGCACTGAAATGAGGATTGACACATTGTTCGATGAACCATTCGCTGAAGTGTACCCGTGGAGGCCAATCAGCTGCTGATAGTGCCTGCACACGCTGTACATGGTACGGAAACAACTGGTTCTCCCGTTGCACTCTCCATAAAGTGACGTGGTCAACATTACCTTGTACAGTAGCAACTTCTTTGACGCTGACATTAGGGTTATCGTCAAATGCACGAAGAATTGCCTCGTCCATTGCAGGTGTCCTCGTCGTTCTAGGTCTTTCCCAGTCGCGAGTCATAGGCTGGAATGCTCCGTGCTCCCTAAGACGCCGATCAATTGCTTCGAACGTCTTCCTGTCGGGACACCTTCGTTCTGGAAACCTGTCTCGATACAAACGTACCGCGCCACGGCTATTGCCCCGTGCTGATCCATACATAAAATGGGCATCTGCCAACTCCGCATTTGTAAACATTGCACTGACTGCAAAACCACGTTCGTGATGAACACTAACCTGTTGATGCTACGTACTGATGTGCTTGATGCTAGTACTGTAGAGCAATGAGTCGTATGTCAACACAAGCACCTTTTTTCAATTGGGCCAACTGGCGGTGAATCGAGGAAGTACAGTACACACTGACGAAACTAAAATGAGCTCTAACTTGGAAATTAAGCGTTTCCGGACACATGTCGACATAACATCTTTTCTTTATTTGTGTGTGAGGAATGTTTCCTGAAAGTTTGGCCCTACCTTTTTGTAACACCCTGTATGTATTCAATTATGAAATTTGTTATTAACAATCCGAACGAATTCAAAAGTAATTGCAGTGTACATGGCTACAACACTAAGAGAAAGGATGATCTTCACTGCTCGAGGTTAAATCTAACTTTGGCTCAGAAGGGGATAAATTATGCTGCCACAAAAGTCTTTGGTCACTTACCTAATAGCACGAAAAGTCTGACAGATAGCCATATAGCATTTAAAAGGAAATTAAAAGAATTTCTTAATGGCAACTCCTTCTACTCAGTAGATGAATTTTTGGATATAGTAATTGGGTAATTTCCCAACACCCAAAAAAAAAAAAAAAATTAAAAATATTGAGTGTCATGCAATTTTTTGTGTAATGTAATATCTTGTATAGACACTTTTTATTAGCCTGACACGTTCCACATCATTACGAAGTGTCGTATTCATGATCTATGGAACAAGTACTAATCTAATCTAATATTCGTTGATGGCATGGTGACTACCGAACGGTACTTGAAGGTTTCGGAAGATGATTTCATCCCCATTATCGAAAGTGACCGTAATTTCGACAAGATGTGGTTCATGCAAGATGGAGCTCGATCCCATCTAAGCAGGAGAGTGCTTGATGTCCTGGAGGAGCACTTTGGGGACAGCATTCTGGCTCTGGGGTACCCAGAGGCCACTAGCATAGACTTCGATTGGCCAACATATTCTCCGGATCTGAACACATGCGAGTCCTCTTTGCGAGCTATGTTAAAGACAAGGTGTACAGAAATAATCTCAAAACTACTGCTGAGCTGGAAACAGCCATTCAGGAGGTCATCGGCAGTATCGATCTCCGACACTTCAGCAATTCATGAAGAATTTCGCAAATCGTCTGCGCTACATCATAGACACTGGTGGCAGGCATATCGAACGTATCATAATCTAAATCCGAATACTTGTAGTGGCGTTTACAAATTGAATAAAAAACGTGCACGCCGTAGTTTGTAACTAAGTTACCTTTTTTTGCATATAGTTCAGTAATTGTCATCCTATATTGTATAATAACTAAGTCGTCCGTGTTAGCAATCTCCTCCTACAATCTGTAGGTACATGGAGAATTGACCCAACAGAAATTGCAGATAATCTGTAACACATGAGTCGTCTAAGTTGATAGTCGTTCGCACCAAGCTGCAGTAGTTAGATTCATCTTGGAAAACTCTTATGCTGTCATCAGCAAGGATTGCTCTACGGTGGGGTGTATACAGCGCATCATCTACCTGTTGAAAATACTATTCTGAACCTATATATTTGGATGCGGAATGGTGGCGTGCCTTTGATGGTAGTTACTAAAGCAATACCTCATCCCTACCTGCTGGCACGAGACGCTGAGATTTCACGTCATGTCCGTGCAGTAACGTAACTGGAAATTCGTGGTAAGGACTATGGGACCAAACTACTGAGGTCATCGGTCCCTAAGATTACGCACTACTTAATCTAACTTGAACTAACTTATGCTAAGGACAACACACACACCCATGCTCGAGGTAGGACTCGAATCTCCGACGGGGGGAGCCGCGCGAACCATGACAAGACGCCCAAGACCGCACGGCTACCCCGCGCGGCTGTAGTAACGTAGGTGTAAAGGAGGCAGAGAAGCTACGGTCCGATGCCACTTGCAGGTAGGCAGAACCACCTAGGAAGTTTCAAGTTCATGCTCACGCTTTCAGCTTGGTGGCAGGTACATTTTAGTTGAAAGGTTCGATATATAGATACAGGCATTCTTCTGTAACGTATCTTCATACGACGATACCCCTGCTGTTTGTGGTTTTCTCGATAAATATGGAGGTGGGAGTGCTTCGACACCTCTATACGTTAATATCTTGCTACATAGCTGTTCTTCGCATTCACATATTTGCTGTCCTGGAGATGTCTTTTCCGTGTTCTTAACATTGCTTTTATCATAAAAAAAAGTTTTTGTGATGTAGTGTTTTTTTTCATATCTGCTTTTAAGAACGAGTTCGCAGATAGGGTTCTCATTTATAGGTAGGTAACACACAAATTATAAAGTGTCACACCACGGTGTGTCGTTGGGGGAGTCGCACGGGGAGGGATTCAGAACCGCATTCACCCGTGTCACATCCGGAATAGCGTCCGCCCGTTTATCATTGCCTAATTTTTTAAATTATGCACCAACTTCATGAAGTCATGGGTGGAATGTCATAGAATAAATGTCCTCACCGGGGCATGATGCCTGGACCTCTAGATTAGAACCCAAAGCTGAGGCGTGTGCTGAATGCCTAACACATATCATCTGACGCGTAATACGTTACATATAAGGCATTACCCGTTAAATGTTTTGTTGTATGCGTTAGCCATTCAGCACACAGCTGAGCATTGGGTTCGAATATGGAGGCTCCGGCTTCATTTCTCGGTGAGAGCATTTTTACTATGACAGTGAACCCGCGAATTAACCATTATGGTGAATAATTTTTTAAAAAAGCAATATCAGCGTGCACATGCTACTCCGGATATGACGTGGGTGGATTCACTTTCCACCCAGTTTACAGATAGGCAACACACAAAACTGTAGCAGATTTCCATTAGACACTGTATATGGCAGAGCATGACCCTGCCTCTTGATGACTGCGTGTTGTGTGATGTCCTTAGGTTAGTTAGGTTTAAGTAGTTCTAACTTCTCGAGGACTGATTACCATAGATGTTAAGTCCCATAGTGCTCAGAGCCATTTGAACCATTTTAGAGCATGACCTTAGGCGTCGGATACTAAATCTTACAACTGTATTGTACCATCACTAGAAGTTGACAGTGTGTATCAGTTACCAGGTCACAAATAGTATTCTGCAGTTACACCTCGCTATAGGTGTTATATACCTGCAAATCTTAGAGCCTTAGAGTGCACACACGATGCTTTTCCAGCCGTAAAAATACTCGATAGTAAGGAGCTATGAATTTGGTGTTAAAATGTGGAAGTGGCAGACAATGCCTGCGTTTGTCGAAGTGGATATTGCTAAAAAAACTCTGATTTGTGTCATCTGTTAACATGTACTTCGCGATGTGCATAAGCGCGTCACAGGTTTGATACAGACATTCAGTATTTCAAGAATTTTTAAAATCAATTAACATAATTTTCAGCTATTCAGTTCATCACAGAAGCGCCCCTATGGTCTCCATTCTAGCTCAGTGCTCTGTAGCGAGAGCATTAAGGTTAATACTAATCTTCCGTCTAGTGAAATTGAGAGATATGTTGACAAGTAGAATACTTAATCATAACTGCACCGACTGAAAACAAACGTCTCAGTGTCATCCACTTGTCACAGCGTTAGGCCTTATGAGCAGGTGTTAGGCATTAGGCGTTTGTCGTTATGTGTTAGCTGTCAAGCGTTAGCCGTTAGGCGTATCTGATGCCTCGTTGTGCTTATGTAATTCTCGCATATTATACAACTTTAGTTTTGCTGGAACTTTCGTTGAAATTTTGGATATTACAAGAAGCATGCATTTTTGTAAGTAATACGGACAATGTAGATGCAGAAACATTCAATTTTTGAATCTTCATTGTGCTTGCAATGTGTGAGAAAGCTGCCAATAATTGATAAATATTATTATTTACTTTCGACATATCGATTGTGACACTGTCTTTAGAGATGTCACATCTCCCAGTGACAGTCTTTAGTCGTCTTTTTCGTGTGTCTGTGTTTGTGTATATTCCATGTCGTTCACCAGTTTAAGTGATATTTTGTAAGAAAACACTTCATTCCTTCCTAAAATCGAAAACCCTATTACCTCTTTCTCTAAAAATAAACCATTGAGCTGCGCATGTTTGTGTGGTGGTATGCTACCACATGTTGATGTTTCGAATGCAGCAGCAGTTGTGATCAACTGTAATTTTTTACTTATGATACATTTCTTCCATAGTCCCCCCTCCCTCTCTTTCTCTCTTAAACTGGTGATGAAATAAAGATGTATTAGGTGACGAGAGTACACACATTATCAGACAAAATACACTTTACGTATGTAGATACTGTTGCTATTTAAACATTACATTTTCTGACATATTTTAGAATATTGTGGACCCATAGTTGAGGTAAAGAAAGTAATATAAGCCACACAACGTTTCTTTTGTACTTAAACCCCACCAGGTGCCTAATCACTTTCGCAAAAACTATTATGAATTATATTTTTCTAGTGATACATTATTTTCGCTCTCCACTTCCCCTTGAAACATACTTTGGAGTTCACAATCATGAAACATAGTAGTGGAAAATAACTTCACGTAAACAGTTCTGATAATTCACATAAACATCTCACTTTTGTATAGACTGAAAATATTTTACGTATTTAGATACTGCTGCAACGTAAACATTACATTTTCTGACACATGTTTAAATATGTGACATCATGGATGAGGTGAAAAAATTAATTTGAGCCTTACAGCGTTTTTTCATGTACTCGTATTTAACCTAGGTTTGCAGATGTTTTAGAAATTGTGTGGTCATAAATGTGGAAAATAATTGCTTTTGGGCTGAGTTGTGTCTTAAACCAATTGTCGTCCAGAGACCAATTTTCGATCGTTTTCAGCCAGTACAGACATTTTTTGGTGACAGTAAAAACATCTTGTGGTACAGAGACCGAACTTTTGTCCCTTTTTAATAGTGGAGCCATCTGTTGGTGATAGTAAGCAACTGGGGTTTGAAATAGCACTTCATTTTATTTCGCGTTTGGAAGGTTTATGGAACAGTATTTGACATATAACCCGTGTTCGGCAACTATGTATTCCTAATTCGTTATTTATATTTTATAAGAAAATTTTGCCTATTAATTAATTATAGAGAAATATGTTACATATTCATTTTATTGTTCCATGGTGAATGACACAGAAGATGATCAGAAACAGTCTGGTGGCTTGTAAAGGTGTTGCAGGGTAGGTTGTACTGAGAAATAATTGTTAAGAAAAAAATTCGGTATGTTGCGCCATTTCTGAGTGAACTAACAGTGAATTTAGCCAATCAGGTCCATGTGCGCGCAAATTCAAGTGGTCTGCCAGATGTGATTAGTGTCTGTTGTTGTCACAGCGCTGATGATAGGCCACGAGGCTGGTCAGCCTTTTGCTGGAGATCCATCATTGATATCGTTCCATGTTCAGTTCTTGTAGCGCTCGCCTGTTCGGTTTTAGGAAACCAAATGAAGGACAGGCTTGGTGACATCGTCTCTGGCGGGTCTGCTTTAATTAGAGGGCGCAACGACCAGATTGGCCAACTTCAGTGTTAATTAACTCAGACACGGTGGAAGCTACCAGATTTATCTCTTAACAATTATTTCTCAGCACACCCTACCCTGAAACACCCTTGTAAGTTTTTCAGACTCTTTCTGACTGATGTGACTGGTGAGCCAGTCCATAAACAATTTTTTTGGAAGTCAGTAAAGCAAACATACGTGACAACATTTTCGGTATGTTAGATAATTTAAATAATTTGACATATTTTTGATAAATATTGCGGATAATTTTTGGCGCAGACCAGATGGGGTATATTTAATTGTATAATACTAGGCTCTGATTGGAGGAGAGGAGACATAGGTAGGAACTATGGAATGAGTGTGCCCATTTTACGTATATAATGTTTATCTTTGACCTTGCAGTCATTTTAATATAGCATCAGAGCTATATACGTGTATATAAACAATGTAAATTGTCGCTATTTTTACACCAGACGTAAATGTCTTTCGGGAATAATGAATATATTTTACTTTAATCTCAAGGCTATGTAGTTTTTTACTGCATATTTGACGCTATTTTTTTTATACTACACTCTATTGGTAGGAAAGTGGATGGGGGCGCGTAATATAAGGCACACAACGTGTCTGTTTCCATCAATATCGATGTTTAATTATGCACTATGATTGGCTGGAGATAAGGACTATTGCACTGTGTGATCTGTTAGTGACAGCGGGAGGGGAGGTGTTTTTAAATTTTTTTCATTAACACAATTGGACTATTTCCGCCGCTTTGGATTTGTTATTGGTTATTTCATTTTTTAATATTGTGCTACGACTGGATGGAGATAGAATGATGGGGAGGAGGAGGGGTAGTGGGAAGGTTGAGGGTGAGGGGAGGGGGCGGAGAGGACGTGGCTTGGTTCATCCTGAACGTAGGTAACCCCACTGAAAAGTCAAACTATGCCCAACAGAACATTACCATACCACTTTTGTGAAGTACTGTCACTTTACCATTGTTCTAGTTGCAAATGTGTGTGGGAGGCACGATTGTAAGTAAGCCTCCATGCAAGCTGTAATCCCTCTTACTGTACGTCCATGTTTTTTTCTCTAGATTTCCGTAGACAGAGGCAATATACCTTGATGAACAACACCTCTCTTCGGCGAGTGCCATAGAGCTGGATGAGAGTCTGCGTAACGGTTTTGCACTCACTCAATCAATGTGCTACCCTTCTTTAGTTCTTCTCTGTTTTATCCATCAGTCTTATCAGGTAACAGACCCGACTGTCGAGATATACTGAGTTATAGGTAGAACGTAGTTTTTGGAAGCTGCATTACTTCCTTTGTGGGTAAACTAAACTTCCTGAAGATTTTCAAGTGAAGCTAAGCGAGGCATCTGCCTTTACGAAAATCATGCAAGACGGAATCAACCTGGGAGCCGTTATCTGCTGTCTTCTTGAGTCTCGTGGACGAACAAAGCGAGCTGGGTTTCACACGATTGGTGTTTGTGAAATCTATGTTGCTTCCTGCAGGAGATTTTCGGTCTTCAGAAAGGTCATAATAGGCGAGAATTGTAGTTCTGCAGCCTACTGTCATTAGAGACATCTGCCTATAGTCACGTACTTCTGTTCGACAACAATTCGTTCCTTCAGCGGCCTACGGTGAACTTACAGATGGAATAGACATACAGTGATCGGCCAAAGCGTTATAATAATAATGTTGCGTGACTAGGGCCTCCCGTCGGGTAGACCTTTCGCCGGGTACAAGTCTTTCGATTTGACGCCACTTCGGCGACTTGCGCGTCGATGGGGATGAAATGATGACGCTTAGGATAACACAACACCCACACCCTGAGTGGAGAAAATCTCCGACCCAGCCGGGAATCGAACCCGGGCCCTTAGGATTGACGTTCTGTATCGCTGACCACTCAGCTACAGGGGGCCGACAGAGCGTTATGACCACCTATTTAACAGCGCATTGGTTCAGTACCGATTCTGCTGGCATGGATTCTACATGATAGGTTTCCAGACCTGTGTGGTGCCATATCTACTCACTGCTTACTAAATTCTCTCAAATTACTAGACGGTGGACTGTAGGTGCGCAGCTGGCGCCTGATCTGTGTCCAATAAGTACAGATCAGGAGCATTTCCTGGCTAAGACATCAATGTGAGTTCACTAGCATGTTCCTCAAACCACTGCTGCACAATTTTGGCCTTGCGTCGTGGAGAGTTATCCTACTGGAAGATGTCATCACCATCAGAGAAGACTTCAACCATGAAGGGATGCAGGTGGTCCGCAATAATTTTCACATAGTTCACTGTTCTCATGCTTTCTTCGTGTACTACCATAGCAGCTATTTATTCAACAGGCGACCCATTACTATAGATCAATGGTGAAAGCTCAGTGATACTGTGCCCATTGCAGTCGTAACTGACGATGTCGTTGGGTCAACACAGGAACATGTCGGGGTCGTGTGATATGTAGCTCCATTTTCAACAATGGCCCCTGAACCTTGTGCTCCGAAACCCTTCTGCCTGTACTAGCTTTGTACTCTGTCATCACATCAGCCACAGATCGCTGCCTATCTTGGATTGCACAGTGGGGGATCCTCCGACCTCTATGTTTTGTGATAAGACGTGGTCGTTCAGTACCATATGGCCTACGCGTTATTCCAACACCCTTCAACTACTCTTCATAGGTGCTCATGACAGTAGTGCACAAATAGCCGACTAGCTTCACTGTATCAGAGATTCTAGTTTCCAGCCTTAGTGCCGCAACAACGTGTCCATTGTCAGAACCACTTACAACAGTGGATTTCCACATTTGCAGTCCCTGTCTTCGTTATAATGACTATCCATTCGTCTCTCTTCCACTTACATACCTTCTTTACTGCATCACGTGCCCACAACACTACCAGCAGGTGTTAAACCTCATGGTGAGAGGTGATCATAATGTTTTAGCTCATCAGTGTGTAAGGAGGCGTGGTCTCCTGACCTTCATTTCTTACATATTCCGTCCTCACAATCATACTCTGCACATCAAGATACTTCATTCGAACTCAAACTCGATAAGGTAGAGTCAATTTTGTATGAATTCATGTAAGCGATATGCAAATCTAATAAGTAAATCGCAAGTGCGCACTGAGGCTGAAAAAAGTCGAGGCTAGCGTACACAATAGGACGGTCACAAGAATTTTCGTTCTAAAGAGGAAGCCAGCCCACTGGGGAGACTGTCCCTTGAGAGAGCTGGGTCAACAACATACCTACTTCGGCCGAAGCGACCGTCCAGAGAGAAGACAGCTTTGGCCGGATTGAAGGGATAACAACCCTCGTGTTTGACTTAAATGTAAATTCCGCTACATTGTGTGGGAGCACCCAGAAGGCGCATTTTTTGACGGTCCGACTGCGTCGTTACAGAGTTCTCACAGGAGGACAGTATACGCCTAACAGAAATGCTACAGATTTCCGCATTGGTCGACTTAAACGAAACGTCATTCCCCCCCCCCCCCCCTTTAAAAGAGCAATGCTGATTGGCAGAATATTTCTGACGCAAAGAATCAGAGGAGTGAGAGAAGGCAGCGAATAATATATCCTTGCAACTTTTCCGGAAAAAGGGGCAATTCCGTTTTTGCTCTTGGAGCGGGAAGACGTAACGAGAGTGAGTGCGCTCGTACGTGGCTTCAAATGGCTCTGAGCACTATGCGACTTAACTTCTGAGGTCATCAGTCGCCTAGAACTAATTAAATGTAACTAACCTAAGGGCATCACACACATCCATGCCCGAGGCAGGATTCGAACCTGCGACCGTAGCGGTCGCTCGGTTCCAGACTGTAGCGCCTAGAACCTCATGGCCACTCCAGCCAGCGCTCGTACGTGTACGCAAAGAGTGAGGAACAAAGTCTCTCCTCAGTACTTCACTGGGAGAGCACATATGTCGTTAGTGAATCGGAGTGATACTATATATTGAGTCGCTCGCGATTAAGCGTTGTTCAGTGTTGGCCGCCGCACTTCTTGTGCGGTGTGAACTTGGACAGAGTACTAGTTAAACGCCTGCGAGCGAGTATTGAGTGGAATCGCGGTGGACTGGTTATCTGACTGGTGTACCACGCCAATAGTTAGACTAGGGGCGGATAGGAGTCCTTGACTTCATCAAGGTGTAGGGAGAGTTTGATTGGCAAGGTCAATCCAGATAGAAAGAGATAGTTGTGTTATTTGTCAGCAGCGAGCGACGCAGGTAGCAGTCGTCGCAGCTCATGGCATTGTGCGCTACAGCGTTTGCGAGCCCCATCTGTCCTCCATAACAGTACACTCCATTACATTTCTCACACGACAGCCTTGACGGTACCTAGCAAAGTTATTCAAATTGTGTAGGCGCAGCTCTCAGCCATTCTCCCGAGTAAATAACATTCTTAAAGAAAAGGGAGAAAAGAACCTTACCGTACTTTGTAAAATAATAGCATTCCTATCCATAAGAGGCAATCTGTTGTTCCGAAAAGAACCCGGAATTTTTTTTATATATAAGAAAAAGTTTTACTTGATTTTTCAGAATTTTTTTGCAATAAATAATATTTTTCGTTCGTTTAATGTTTTTCTTACAGTAACAAGCAGTACTCCCGAAACCAAGTATTCCACTAGTTATGTAAGAATATAGAATATTTTTGTGTCTTTTTCCTTACAGCGGACGACTCCAGAAGATATTTGTTGCTGAATGTTTTTCAAGCAGTTCTTGTTGTTACATTAGGAGCGTCTGTCTGACTTCTGTAGTAGTGTGAGGTGGAAAGTGTTTCTTGCAGGAGCCAAAGGGTACGTGTTGGATCAATCCATTGTGCAACTTGACAGAATAAAACCCACACACTCACAAGTGTGTCGCATAGCCCTACTATCTTACGTTTAATCTCTGACGTTCCGCCGGCCGGAGTGGCCAAGCGGTTCTAGGCGCTACAGTCCAGAACCGCGCGACCGCTACGGTCGCAGGTTCGAATCCTGCCTCGGGCATGGATGTGTGTGATGTCCTTGGGTTAGTTAGGTTTAAGTAGTTCTAAGTTCTAGGGGACTTATGACCTCAGCAGTTGAGTCTCATAGTGCTCAGAGCCATTTGAACCACTTTTGAATCTGACGTTCCTTGTCAAAATGGTTCAACTGTCTCTGAGCACTATGGGTCTCAACTTCTGAGGTCATCAGTCCCCTAGAACTTAGAACTACTTAAACCTAACTAACCCAAGGACATCACACACATCCATGCCCGATGCAGGATTCGAACCTGCGACCGTAGCAGTCGCGCGGTTCCAGACTGTAGCGCCTAGTACCGCTCGGCCACTCCGGCCGGCCCTTCCTCGTCAGCAGGTCCATGACGCGAACGTCACACAGCAAAAATTTATTCATTTATTACATAACACAAAGTCATGATTCGATTGTTATCTTTGAGTGGCAGAAAGGAATTGAAAATGATGGTAAATTTTCGGCTGATCTCATGTGTGTACTTTGGATCCTTTCTGTATTGGCAGCATTCCATCGGTAGCGACTAAAAGCCAGTGAACAGCATAAGAGCAAGGAAGTAAAAGTGAAATCGGAAACTACATAATAAGTTAGTTTCTAGTACCGAACGCAAGAAAAGTACAAGTATTCGATGTTGAGAATAGTTCAACGTCTAAGAAGTTTGACTGATAGGACAGTGACACTGTTTTCTTCTTTTTCCTTTGCCTTTACCCTGTACATGATTATTATAGAATTTGGTATTGTTAACGTTAGAGGGTGGTCGGAGGCCCTTCTTATCACTACTTCTTCAAGCCAGTTAACTTCCTCTAGACCAAGTAGCAGTCACAGAGATTTCTGCTGAAATTTCGGTCCCGTTTCTGAGAGCGCTGTTACTGGAGGGCCCAGGTTCAATTACTTGTACTGCCAGTGATTGTTCCTTGGCAGGAACAATGTGCAATCTTCCTCATCATGTCAATTGACGAGCTACCTGAGTAAGAATCAGTGGTTCCACGGCCTCGGAAACTGACAGTGGCTGGGAGAACGGTGTGTTGATTCCATGCCCCTCCTGATGACACCAGAATTACGGCACTGGCAGAGGATGACGTGGCGGCCCATTGGTACTGAATTATATTATTCAGAAAAATATTATTACTTATTTATTATTATTATTATTCTTCAGAAATATATTACTCAGAATTATTATTATATTATTCAGAAAAATAATTTGATGTTGGCAATTCATAGTGGTGCGACCTTAAAGTTGCTCTATATTTGTAATTTTTGTAGTCATTGTTACTGCTTTTCAAAAATCCATGATACGATCTTGAAGTGAAACATAAAAAAATGACGTACAGATAGGCTCTGTTTTCAAACTACCTCAAGCAACTACACGCAAATTTCAATAGGCACCCTTAAGGTGCAGTATTGTTATTGTGCCTTAATCCTGGGCCATCCACCATACTATTATTATAATTCTCTCTCTTCCCGTGCATTTTATTGATTCGATACTAATCTTGTTAAGGCCGCAGTGATGTCGGGAAGAGTTCATCCGCGTTGTTTGTGATATTAGTAATTTTGTCACATCCTTTACCAAGTACTGATAACGCTAGGACTGAACGTTTTTGATGGAAAAGTTTAAGACAGACGGCAGGTACAGGATGCAATATTTTGAGTAATTTTTCTAGTGTTCAGTTTCAGTTCTGGATGTACTAGATATGGGAACGTGATTTAGGTCACCATTGCAACATGGTACACGATATAACTGTGGATTACATTCAGGCTGTGGCTCAGCACGACGAAGCTGACAAGAAAGGAAGTAAATCAGAGCGGAATTCAGGCTATATAATCGGATGCCCGCCAGTACATTCCAACGAGACAAGTGAGCGTTCATCAGCAGCCGCACACTACAAGCAGAGGCGGCGTCCACAAATAGAGATAACGAGATCCTTTGTGAAATTACGAAGAAACTGACAAACTGGTTTACTTCCTGCTGCAAGTCAGTGAGGGCTAAATGTGTAATTCTGCTGACCACCCAGAAGAAACAACGGGAGAGAAGGAGATAATACTTTTGGAAAGTTCTCAGAGTAAAGCAATATAAACAAAATAACAAGATACATTGCTGGAAAAGTTGAAACTTTGCGCGCCTTTAAGAAATATACATATTTTAAAAATAGCAAACCTCCAAGTACAGACAAAGAACGAGACGTTGTTGTTCCTATGAACATGATTATCCACGATAAAGATATGCAGGGTGGTTATAATTAAGCTTTCTCAACCTGGACCAGTGTAGAAGAAAAATTATGTACCGTATGGTATTAAGATTTATAAGAGTGACGTTTAGACTGTGCTCTGCTGGATTTGCGTTGTTACTAGCGTTAGGACTATGAATTGTGGGCGGGTGCCGATACTGGTACGGCGGCAGGGTTGAACAACATCATGTGTATTACAGCTGCAGACCGCCAACATGTATCTGGACAAGGTGAGTTGGGCTTTAATCGTAAAGATGTTTTATCAAAACAACAGCAATAGTGCTGTTTCTCTCTCGAGTATCGACGCACTGAAGGAATACGGAGAGGTTCTCTTTCCGCACAGGCGTTGAAAAATATGACTCGGAAATACGAGCTGGTGATTTGCGAACTGCTCCTGGGAGAGATCGTCGGCCAGTTGCGTAAAAATTGTTAAATAATTTATTTTTGGCATGGCTGAGAATATTTAACGCCATGTGCGATCATCAAGCAGTGCACAAACTGTGTCCCGACAGCTAAACATTCCATGGTCTACCCTTGTTACGGCCAGAAATAGAGCAATCTCTAGTGCAGTTCCAGGATGCCGTGGATGCAGATGGTCATCAAACTGAGCAAATTTTGTAATCTGGAAGTTAGATATGGTTCACAATTAACAAATTTTGCTTTCTAATGTTGAAATTAAAATATGTTTCTTCCCATGGTTTATTCGTTATTTCTCTTCCACATGTCCTCACACATATATTCACAAAGTTTCATTGTCCTACGATCACTCGTTTGTCATGGGGCCCTCCAAAGTGGTGAAAGTTTTAATTAAAACCGCACTGTATTATTGGCAGGTTGTATCAAGAACTTGTTGATTAAATTTACGAAACTAAGTTGTTTATTGGTAGACACACTGGATTCTATTGTGTGCACGGCTTTGTTGAAATTTCAATCCGACTCTCCTCAAATAGACTGTCTGTTACTTCCCTTCATGCTTTCAGCGAATGCCAGGTTCGTTTCTTCAAGAAGATTACAACAGATTTCGTTTTCCTTCCTTAAAATGTAAGTTTAGTGTATGACATCTCTTCGATGACGAGCTCGTAGAGAAGGACCACAAGTTCAGATTGAAAAATAATAGGATACTCTCTCGGTAACGTCATTTTCATGGAACTGTTTAAGAATTTTCCTGAACTAATGTAAACCATCTACGGAAACCCTAAATTTACGTAACCAGACGGAGATCTGAACTCCTTTCCTCTCCGTCACGAAACACTGCAATGACGAAAATGTTGAAAGCAATGCTGTTACAGTTTACATTTAAAAAACCAACAATTAAAGAATCATGTGTAAAATAAAGAAATTAACATCTTAAACCAGTTCTAGTCATTTAAAACGTCAAAAAATGCCGCAATCGGTCGGTGGGACTAAATTTATATAGAAGAGTTTCTAGGGTATGAAGGTCATATCTATTGCCGATTAATTTCGTTCATCTGTGCCCATTTGGAAATTCTTTGGAAAATAATGTGGATGTCCTTCAAAAAGAACTTTGGGATGCTACGTTACACATTGACGTTAAGATGATCGAAGCAAAGGAACTAAAAATCTAAAATATTGTATAGTTCCATTCGATAGCTGGAACGTAAAGTTATCATTTTGAGAAATCTCTTTGGAGCTGTTTACATATGTGAATCACAACGGTTTCTCAGAGAAGTATTCAAACCCGGATTTCTGACATACTCGGGCAGTGTGTCAACAATTACGTCATCGCAGAATGTCTCACTGACCGACTCAAATCATTACCTCCACAAGGTCACTTTTATTTTTCTGTTGTGAAACTAGCTCCTCCATGAGCAAGGATAGGGCGAAGTGTCTGACTTAATCCAAACCACAGAATTGCTTCTGATGAAAAGAGACTGTGGAAGATTGATGCTTCGAATGTATTCCAGAGGCGTGCTTGGATTCATTCTCTGTAGCAACTTTGAGACTGCAGAAGAGTCGAACTCTCCACAATATCCTTTCTGTTGGAGATTCTTGTAGCGCTGTCAAAACGTCCGCGATAAGCTTAAGCTTTGAGTTAACCCGAAGGGCGTGATCGGAGTGTATAAATGATGATGCACAAACCGTGAAGGGCAGGAATGCGTCGACGAATTACAAGCCGACGTACATTTTTAATTTTTCGCTTCTAATTGACACTACATATGCCGTACGTAGGGCAACAAAATTCATTCTTAACGTCCTTACAGCTGGTGGACAAACTGCAGAAGTTTTGAGAAACAAGGTCGGCAGCACCAACAATACGATAAACAACGTTGATCTCGTTAGAACTCCTCGCCAAAACAGAACAGTACAGTTCTAACTCTAGCATATGTTAACGTGGTTCCTTGGTTGATATACAGAGAAGGCTACTAAGTGCCATATTAAAAGCCTCTAAGCATCACCAACAGAACTTGTGTCTCTTTCGTTGTGGGTGAATGAAATAAAAGGAGAAGACGGTAAAATGTAGCCTCAATCCAGGACTACGGTCCTATGGCATCTGTTCTCAATCAAGAATAGTGTATTCTATAGTAAGAAAGCAGTTGTACATAAATGCTTATCGTAACAATACTGTGCATTAGTGCTTTCCTACTACATGATAGTGAAATATCCTCACTGAAGTACTTGCAAGTAAGAAGGCAGGAAACTACTTAATAAAGAGAAGCTACGTTTACTTTCCTTTTAGAAATAAAGTGTTATACTAATCTTAAAGTTTGATGTTCACATCATTTTAGATTCCTGCTACCGGCCATCGCAACTCCTCTCCGTGGTTTGTGTCGGTGCTGACTTCCACAGTGTTCGACACAACACTTTCTTATCCAACATTTCCTCGCCACACTACTGGTGCCACCTCGTAATCTACGTAGGGAAAGCGCTGTTAAAGTGAGGACTAGATTTTTAACGACTGCCTTCAATCTAGAAATACCACTCGCTGTATTTTGTCAATATGGCTTACTTCCGATGAATGTCATGGCCATAATCCGCTACCCGATTCGAATCTACTTCAATAGCTTTGTTGATTATACACTTACGCATAAAAGTTGTTTCTGTTATTAGTGAATCTATGCTGTGAAATTCTAGCGGGAAAACTTACAACTGATTTTGGACCCGAGGTGAAAATTATTTATTCCAGTTTCCGAAACCCTATGGGGCTAAGATGAGTGTGCTCCATTACTGCGAGATATGCTCTGATACGGTACTTGAATCTCCGTAACTGCCTATAGTAGCCAAAACACGAGAAACTACACAAGTAATCGAAGTTATCCCTGTGTAAAAGGTGAACTCTTGGAAACAATGTAATGAGGAAAGGAGCTGATCCAGTATCCTAGTATTACCTAGGCCCATGAAAATTTGACGTGACATTTAGATTCGAACAGACAAGTAGGCACATTCTTCAAAACGATAGATAAAAATTTAGAGAATTTTGATAAAATTCTTCTGGGTGTGATTATGTTTTGGTTTGTTAAAAATACTGGTGGTCTGACTGCTTTTTCAGGCAACCTTCATCAGGACACTGGACTCGCATTCGGGAGGACGACGGTTCAATCCCGCATCTGGCCATCCTGATTTAGGTTTTCCGTGATTTCCCTAAATCGCTCCAGGCAAATGCCGGGATGGTTCCTTTGAAAGGGCACGGCCGACTTCCTTCCCCGTCCTTCCCTAATCCGATGAGACCGATGACCTCGCTGTTTGGTCTCTTCCCCCAAATGCCTCAATCTTTCATCAAGTGCGACATTGCAGCTCCTGTGTTGTTAAGAAGTGCGACACAGTGTTCCTTCGGATATGCATGCGTGGTCGAAGGGACAGTGCATCGTACTTCTTAACAACACAGGCACTGCAAAATCGTATTAATCAAATGTTCAAAATGTTCAAATGTGTGTGAATTCCTAAGGGACCAAAGTGCTAAGGTCCTCCCCCTTTACGCTAATTACATAATGTGCACGAATGCTGGTTTTGACGCATGAATGACGACATACGGAAGTTAAGATCGGGGCGCGAGTCGTGCATGAATAGCCAAAGCCTCCTGCCTGCTTCCACCTCACCACCGGTGTCTGTCGGCCATATTGTGCCTCATTTGTCTTACATTTCGACCTTTTCCATCGACTACAGTTACATAGATACCAGTCTACCAGATACGCGCCCACCAGGACTAACGATTTTTACAGCCTGCTACTGCGCTGTGTTCCCCGGAATGTGATGGAGACCAAAAATTCCTCCATCCAGTGCCCCATAGTGTGGACTACCGTCCACCAGCCCTCCTCCCTACGAACGTACGGGCACTGTGGTATCACATAGTCAACAGCAAATTTGCCACGAAACAGCGACTGCACAACATTGGCTTATCAGATTCCCCTCTTAGTCACCTTTGCCAGCAACTGGACGCTGAGAGGACCACCGCCTGACATGCACCTCTTCGCAAGATGTATGGCGCTTCGTGCAGTAAATCATTACCTGCTATCTCAGAGTGCCATCAGACACAATCGAACCTCGAATATTTCTATACCCGGAGGACAAACATTTTCCCGCCGCCAAATGTCATGCTATTACGTGGGTCAAGGAATGAGCGGTCGCTTATCTCTTTCATAAGAGACCTAAATCCCGCTTCGACTTCTGGACCTATTTGCGAACAGCCCATGCAGCTCTCGGAATCACGCCACGTTACCGAACATTATTTGCGAACTATCTTCGAGGGGTCTTTGTTAGACCTCCACTAAGTTGTGGGCTGCCTGGCCCAGAGGGCACCTACCCCTCCTCCCCCGGCGGTGTCTGAGTTTAAGCCGCCCATTATCGATTCTACCTCTTACCTCCGCGGATGGGATAGCGCGTCGCAGATTGCGCGGATTTTATTTCTTTTTTCTTTTCCTTTTTCTTTTCTTTTCCTTTACTCAAAGCACTCCGTCTTCAGGCTACAAGTGGCCTACCGGGACCATCCGACCGCCGTGTCATCCTCAGCCGAGGATGCGGATAGGAGGGGCGTGGGGTCTCCCGTTCGTTATGATGGTATTCTTGACCGAAGCCGCTACTATTCGGTCGAGTAGCTCCTCAATTGCACCCCGAAAAATGGGAATAGCGCATGGCGGCTGGATGGTCACCCATCCAAGTGCCGGCCACTCCCAACAGCGCTTAACTTCGGTGATCTCACGGGAACCGGTATATCCACTGCGGCAAGGCCGTTGCCCCTTTTCTTTACCCAGCATTTAGAGTTTTTTCTCTGGCGCCGATGTTTTCCACATAATTTCAGGATAATAGTGAATATTACAAAAACATAATGCAAATAGAATGAGATTTTCACTCTGCAGCGGAGTGTGCGCTGATATAATAAATAAACAACAAGAATGCCTTCCACATCTGTTGATTCCTGTGTCTCCGACTTCCCTAAGCACCACAGGCTCGGTGATGGTGAGGGAGACACAGTGTTAAATCACACTAATAATGATAACAACCTTATTATTTGATCACATTAAAACGGACGATCTTCGGAAGAGAAAGTTTGCATCTTCTCAAACAGTACATCGCAAGTATAAGAATACGTCGTGCAACAAAGGCATTTCTGAGGGTGCAGCGCGGGTGCGTGTTGTACATTTTTGGTGAATGCGTTGGGATAAAATCATAAAAGGTGTTTAGTGTTAACATCTAATTTAATTATCAATGTGTAAACGTAGGCTTCCGTTACCGTTGTAACTGTTAATGAAAATCTTGAGGGTATGTGACCGCATTGTCAGTATTTAAAATTGTACGAACTTTCGGGCACTGTTGCAAATGACTTTCCTCAGGGTATTTTGCTGACTGTCAACAAAACACCCTGAAGAAGGCCATTTTCAACAGTGGGTGACACGTCGAATAATTTTACGTATTGACAATGCCGTCACATTCTCCGAAAAACCTTAATCGTCAATCCGTTTAAAATAACGCATACCCAGAGTAGCATAATAGTTACCGGACTAAATGACTCAAGTTTACTAAGTATAACGTCGACTGACAACACGACGATGACCACTGTTTCATGTAGTGCCTTCCAACGGCGGCTGCACACAATCTGTAATTTTTACTGTTGCTGACCGCTGCGTGCCCGATATCTGCCGTACCTTCCGCATACCTTCCGCATTCACTCGGCACTGAACTTTCTATGCATTTACGTGCGAATTATCTTCGAGGGGTCTTTGTTAGACCTCCACTAAGTTGTGGGCTGCCTGGCCCAGAGGGCACCTACCCCTCCTCTGACGTGCCTTTTCTGTATTTCTGAGTATTTTTACGAACAATAGGAGACGACATCTTTCATTATTTTGTAATTTTCAGTTTAATACAGATTTACACTTATATTGCGGCTAGATTTTCATTCTCCCACTTTGAGCTTTATTAATGTACCATAAGCTCATAACAATGACGCCTGTATTAAGGGGAGCCGGAGGTGGTCAAATCCAAAAAATCACGATTTTTTTTTTGCTACCGAAAATTAATTGGAACATTCCTCTTTAATATAAACTTTGAATTATTGTTCTACTCGCCCTAGAAGTGGAGTTATTACCATTTTCCCCCACGCCTGCAGAGGAAATGGGCAGCCGCTGAATGTATCTAACACCCTCTCGTGACTTCCTGGCGAACTGCTTGGGATTTTCTCGGCCTGTTACGCATACAGCGCCTTATGTTACGCATAGAGCGAGTGTGCAAGGGTTGGATACATTGTTTTCTGTGACAAATGAAGCGCTAAGAGCGCGGCACATCGTCTCTGCTGTTTACCGTTTCGAATTAGTTCAGTGTTGCGCCTGTTGTTGGTAGTATTATACTTCTTGTGTAAAGCGTTGTTCTGGTTACGATGCCACGTTTTAGTAACCGTGTATATAAGAAGAGGAAGAACGTAGGGAAAAGAAAATTAACACTAATACCAAGTTGCGATACAACAATTACTGAAACAGTGCGTTCTTCTGCTAAGCAACACATGGCCGGCCATTGCCCTGTGACATCTTCTAGCAAGAAGCTGACTGGTGGAAGTGACAGATTTCGTGAATATGTTAGTGACAGTGATGATATTAACGAAGTGCTGAATATTGGATTATTATCTTCTGTGCTGAAAGAAAGTGTTCTGTGCAAAATGTGTTCAAGTGTTGGGGTGGGACTAGAGATAACAAAGCACTTTGGTTTAGCTTGTGAGACGAAGATAATCTGTGCATGTTGCAAGTATCAAGTGACTTTCTACAATTTACATGCCAGTCTCTTTGGTGAGAATGGACGATCTAGAGTGTTTGATGTGAATGTTCGACTTGGGTATGGTCTTCGATCCATTGAAAAAGGGTCTGCTGCTGGTAAACTGTTTTGTGGTATTATGAACTTGCCATCGCCTCCAAGCAAATTTGGGTACTACTGTGAACTGGTAGGATCCTCTGTTGAAGATGTGGCTTTGAAAACCATGAAGGAAGCAGTGGAGGAATCTGTAGAAATGAACGGTGGTTCTAGGGATTTGGTAGTGGCATTAGATGGTTCCTGGCAAAAGAGAGGTCATAAATCCCTGAATGGGGCTGTAACTGCTACTTGTGGTGATAGTGCAAAAGTGATAGATGTTGCAATATTATCAAAACATTGTAGGTGCAAAAATAAAATCAAAGGAGAGCACAGTGGAATCTGTGAGGCAAATTTTAGTGGATCAAGTGGAGCAATGGAAGTGGATGGAGTGAAACAAATTTTTGAACGTTCAGTTCCCAGATACAACATTAGGTACAAATACTACCTTGGGGATGGTGACTCCAAAGGTTTTAAGACTATAGAGGAACTGAAACCATATGGAAATGAATTTGTAGTTGAAAAGTTGGAATGCATTGGGCATGTGCAAAAGCGTATGGGTGCACGGCTTCGAAGGCTCAAACAAGCTTTGGGTTCATGTAAGCTCAGTGATGGAAAGACAATAGGAGGGAGAGGCAGGCTTACTGATGAGGTGATTGAACGTCTACAGAGATACAATGGGTATGCTATAAGGCAAAATACTAGTAATGTTAGTGACATACGAAAATCAGTGTGGGCATTGTTCCTTCATACTGCCTCTTCCAATGAATACCCTCAACACAGCCTGTGCCCAAAAGATTCCTGGTGCAAATATAATGCAAAAAAAGACTGTGATCACGAACATGGTTTACCAGCAGCTGTGATAAATGCAATAAAACCAATTTTTCATGACTTAGCACAGCCAGAATTGTTACACAAATATCTACACGGAAAGGCGCAGAATCCTAATGAGAGCGTAAACAATTTTATTTGGAAAGTGATTCCTAAAAGGGTGTTTGTAAGCATAAAAACACTGCTCTTTGGCATTTATGATGCAATAGTAACTTACAACCAAGGTAACAGTGTGAAGTGTGAAGTTCTGAAGGCATTAGGATTTACAGCTGGGGTGAACACTGTACGAGCACTAAGAAATACTGACAGAGAAAGGATAAGAGGAGCAGAAAGAAGAGAAAGGCATATGAAGTATGATGGAACAACAGGCCAGAAAAGAAGACAGAAGAGGAAGCTTTTGGAGGATGAAGAAGAAGACCCTGATAATCCATCCTATAGTGCAGGAATGTATTGAGAAACTTTGATAGCCACTTCCCGTAAATTAGAATTTTTCGAATATAAGGAACATTTTCTCAAAATCCACTGAAGCTAGAGAGATGTAGCTGAAATACTAAACACCTTTTTCCAAAGCTGTTTCACAGAGGAAGACCGCGCTGCAGTTCCTTCTCTAAATCCTCGCACAAACGAAAAAATGACTGACATCGAAATAAGTGTCAAAGGAATAGAAAAGCAACTGGAATCACTCAGCAGAGGAAAGTCCACTGGACCTGACGGGATACCAGTTCGATTCTACACAGAGTACGCGAAAGAACTTGCCCCCCTTCTATCAGCCGTGTACCGCAAGTCTCTACAGGAACGGAAGGTTCCAAATGATTGGAAAAGAGCATAGGTAGTCCCAGTCTTCAAGAAGGGTCATCGAGCAGATGCGCAAAACTATAGACCTATATCTCTGACGTCGATCTGTTGTAGAATTATAGAACATGTTTTTTGCTCGAGTATCATGTCGTTCTTGGAAACCCAGAATCTACTCTGTAGTAACCAACATGGATTCCGGAAACAGCGATCGTGTGAGACCCAATTCGCTTTATTTGTTCATGAGACCCAGGAAATATTAGATACAGGCTCCCAGGTAGATGCTATTTTCCTTGATTTCCGGAAGGCGTTCGATACAGTTCCGCACTGTCGCCTGGTAAACAAAGTAAGAGCGTACGGAATAACAGACCAGCTGTGTGGCTGGATTGAAGAGTTTTTAGCAAACAGAACACAGAATGTTGTTATCAATGGAGAGACGTCTAGAGACGTTAAAGTAACCTCTGGTGTGCCACAGGGGAGTGTTATGGGACCATTGCTTTCACAATATATATAAATGACCTAGTAGATAGTGTCGGAAGTTCCATGCGGCTTTTCGCGGATGATGCTGCAGTATACAGAGAAGTTGCAGCATTAGAAAATTGTAGCGAAATGCAGGAAGATCTGCACCGGATAGGCACTTGGTGCAGGGAGTGGCAACTGACCCTTAACATAGACAAATGTAATGTATTGCGAATACATAGGAAGAAGGATCCTTTATTGTATGATTATATGATAGCGGAAAAAACACTGGTAGCAGTTACTTCTGTAAAATATCTGGGAGTATGCGTGCGGAACGATTTGAAGTGGAATGATCATATAAAATTAATTGTTGGTAAGGCGGGTACCAGGTTGAGATTCATTGGGAGAGTCCTTAGAAAATGTAGTCCATCAACAAAGGAGGTGGCTTACAAAACACTCGTTCGACCTATACTTGAGTATTGCTCATCAGTGTGGGATCCGTACCAGATAGGGTTGACGGAGGAGATAGAGAAGATCCAAAGAAGAGCGGCGCGTTTCGTCTCAGGGTTATTTGGTAACCGTGATAGCGTTACGGCGATGTTTAGCAAACTCAAGTGGCAGACTCTGCAAGAGAGGCGCTCTGCATCGCGGTGTAGATTGCTGTCCAGGTTTCGAGAGGGTGCGTTTCTGGATGAGGTATCGAATATATTGCTTCCCCCTTCTTATACCGCCCGAGGAGATCACGAATGTAAAATTAGAGAGATTCGAGCGCGCACGGAGGCTTTCAGACAGTCGTTCTTCCCGCGAACCATACGCGACTGGAACAGAAAAGGGAGGTAATGACAGCGGCACGTAAAGTGCCCTCCGCCACACACCGTTGGGTGGCTTGCGGCGTATAAATGTAGCTGTAGATGTAGATGGGAGCTTACTCGCCTGAAAGTGCTGATTTTAATGTGATATATTCTAGATTGACTGATTCTATAAGTGCGGCTGAAACAAAATATCCTCTTAAATCGTTAAATTACAACTACGACGTCGATTCCGTCTAATCGTGAATAAAAAAGTTACTAAATATGTAACAAAATCGCTCTAGTAATGTAGAATGGTGAGCGTGAAGAATATTTTCAGGGTCATACTTTCGCCTACACTCAGAAACCGGGGATAGGATTTTCTATTATAAGTAGTTATAACGTTCCAGTGAGCTTCTGCAGAGTGGAGGCAGGACTAGGGTAAGAGCATCGTCTGGTCCAGCCGCCACGTGTCTGCGAGCACTGGTGCCGCGGGCGGCTCCACTCTAAAGGATCCGATGGCAATAATGGAAGTGGGGTGGCGGACTAACCTGTTATGGGGAGCGTCGCGTTGCCCGTTCTCGTCGTCGTCGTCCATGTCGTTGAAGACGAGCGTGAGGTTGTCCTTGCCGGTGGCGGGCACGCGGTGGCAGGGCAGGCCGCGCAGGCACTGCCCGTCCTCGTCCAGCTCGCCCTCCATCACGAAGGGCGGCGCCAGCGCCGTCACGATGCGGAAGACGGAGCGCGACCGGCCCGCGGCCGCCGCGCCCACCAGCTCGCCGCCCGGCCACACGATCGTGTCCAGTCGCACCGCGCGCCCCGTCACCTGGCCCACCACCCGCCACGCCGTGCCCGGGCCTGCCGACAGAACCCCCTGTCAGACTTGGCGCTCAGTCAACAGCTGCAAAGTTGACAACATGATAACAACTACAGGTTTACGGAGCTATGTGTAACACAACGTAAATGATGGCGATACATTTGCGAGGGGCGTTCAATAAATAATGCAACACATTCTTTTCTGAAAGCAGGTTGGTTTTAATCAAGATACCAATAAACCATATCATTCCCCATTCTTCTGGCTACAAAACCATATTTATTAACATAATCTTCGTTCAATGCGACGGCCTCACGCCACCTTACTGAGGTACCCTGTATGCTGCAATGGTACCATTCTACCAGTCGACGTCGGAGCCAACGTCATGCGTCATAAATAACCTCCCCATCACGTACGTACTGTCCCCCGAAAAGTGCATCCTTCATTGCTCCAAACAGATGGATGTCATAAGGGGAGAGATCCGGGCTGTAGGACGAATGTGGAAGAACAGCCCGACAAAGCTTTGTGAGCCCCTCTGGGGTGCGCAGACATGCGTGGGGCCTTGCCTTGTCGTGGAGAAGTTCATTTGCATTTTTATGTCGACGAACACTGTGTGCGGCTGGCCAACACGTGGGAGGCTACAGTGATCTGCGCGTGCTTGTTGTGATGATGACAGACGTCTCGCTCAACGACTCACCGTGCTTTTGTTCATTGCCAGGTCTCTGTAGACATTCCGCGACAGCCTAACCCTCAGTGACAGCTCTCTCCTTGGAACACGCCTCCGTTACAAACGCCATTCTGAAGGCTACTTATAGCGTCGCCAACTAGCCGAAGTTATATAGAGGCTGAAGCGGGAATATTTAACAATGACTCACCACAAAGTCCGCATTTTTTCAACCGAAATTAGCCACGAAAAGAAAGTATAGCCTCTCGTACATCCACGTTTATACTCCTCAAGCGACGTTTTGGTGTGTGCCGGAAGTCACTTTGTAACAATGTCACTGGCCGCTTTCTGACCCAGTTACAAAACGTCCGCGGTTAGAGATTATTGTCAGAACGTTCACAATACGTAGTAAGTGGCGGAAAATGAAAGCGCAAAACTGAAGTGATTTTCATCGTTCCCGAAGGAAGTGTTACACGCCCTCTGCTGTTTCTAATCTACATAAACGACTTAGGAGACAATCTCTGCAACCCTCTTCGATTCATATCATTACCCGCCTAGTAAAATCATCAGAAGATAAAAAACAAATTCCAGAAAGTCATAGATACGATATCTGTATGGTGCGAAAAGTGGCAATTGTCCTGAATAACAAAAATGTGGGGCCACCCAAACGAGTACAAAAAGAAATCCGTTAAATTTTCGATACACGACAAATCACACAAATTTTAAGGTCCGACGAAATACCTAGGAATTAAAATGACGAACAACTGAAACTGGAACGATCACATAGATAATATTGTGGGGATGGCAAACCAAAGACGACATTTTACTGACGGAACTCTTAAAGGACGAAACTGGTCTATAAAGTGCGCTTATTCATCCTCTACTAGAGACTGCTGTGGGGTATAGGGTAACTAGCGCATAAAATTGACGGAAGGCATTGTAAAAGTTCAAAGAATGGGAGCTCCTTTTGTGTTATCGTGGAACAGGGGAGTGAGTGTCATGGATATGATGATTAGTTACTTGGGATGGCAGTCGTAAAAACATAGACGTTTTTCATTGGTGCGAGGTCTTTTTACGTAATTTCAATCACCAACTTTTTCCTCCGAATTTTAAGATAAAAAACAAATTCCAGAAAGTCACAGATACGATATCTGTATGGTGCGAAAAGTGGGAGTTGTCCTGAATAACAAAAATGTGGGGCCACCCAAACGAGTACAAGAAGAAATCCGTTAAATTTTCGATACACGATAAATCACACAAATTTTAAGGCCCGACGAAATACCTAGGAATTAAAATTCCTATATATGGAGATATGATCTCATGATAAGGTCTGAGAAATCAGAGCTCATACAGAAAGACTGAAGTCATTTTTTCCCACGCGCTGTTAGAGAGTGGAACGGTAGAGAAAAAGACTGAAGGTGGTTCGATGAATCCTCTGTCAAGCACTTACGTGTGAATTGCAGATTAGTCATGAAGATGTAGATTGTTTGTAAGCCTCCGTGCGAGCTGCAGTCTCTCTAATTTTACCGTCATAGTCTTTTAGGAGATGTTAGTAGCGGGAAGGCAACTCTTCTAAGAATTTATGCTCTCGGCATTTTAACGGTAATCACATCGTGATGCAGAACACCTCTTTTTTAACGTCTACCACTGGAGCTGGTCCAGCATCTCCGTGACGCTTTGGCACAGGATGAATAAGTCTGTAACAACACTTGCTGCTCTTATTTTGATCCTCTGTTCCCTCTATCAGTCCTATGTGATACGGATCTCAGACTGATTTTTCAGGCCGTCCATAGTGGTCCAGCGGTTCTAGGCGCTACAGTCTGGAACCGCGCGACCGCTACAGTCGCAGGTTAGAATCCTGCCTCGGGCATGGATGTGTGTGATGTCCTTAGGTTAGTTCGGTTTAAGTAGTTCTAATTTCTAGGAGACTGGTGACCTCAGAAGTTAAGTCCCATAGTGCTCAGAGCCATTTGAACTGACTTTTCAAGTGCTGGTGGAATGAGGATTTTGTAAGTTACCCCTTTCGTGGATGGATTACATTTTCTGAGGTTGCTTTCTCTGACTGACAGTTTGGCTTCTGATTAATTAGTTTTACGTTGACGTTTCACTTTAAATAACATAATACGTATACTGCTAAATCTTTTATGGGTGAGACTACTTCTCATGATTGTTCTGAAATGTTACAATCATACAACAGTGGGACTTTCTTGCCACTTAAGCGCAATATGTTACACTTATACATGTTGAGAGTCAGCTGCCAATCGCTACAGGTCTTCTTGCATTAGGCTACAGTTGTCTAGTACTGCAACATCTCATTATACAATAGCATATCTGTAGCTCGTTGTCTAGTGGTTAGCGTTGCTGCCTCTGTATCACGGGGTCCCGGGTTCGATTCCCGGCCGGGTTGGGGATTTTCTCTGCCCGGGGACTGGGTGTTTGTGTTGTCCTCATCATTTCATCATCATCATCATTCGTGACAGTGGTTAGACTTTACTGTGCACAGAAGTCGGGCTGTGTAAAACTGGGGCTTTGTACGGGTGCTGATGACCCCGCAGTTGAGCGCCCCACAAACCAAACATCATCACCATTAACACTACACAGCAGCTTCATCCGCTAAAAGCTCGTGCAATATCCGACGCTACTGACTTAGTTATTTATATATACAGGGTGTTCGGAAATTCCCTTATAGATATCTAGGTCCTGTAGACGGGAGTGACCAAATGATGTTTGGAAAACGAACTCATGTCCGAATAGGAACTGTTTCCTCTCCACGACGGGTACAATTCTGATGTAAGAGACGTCCACATCTGCTGAGAGAAAGAGAGAAGTCTCAGAGTTGCTTGTCCTGGTATGCAATAGGGTACAGAGGATGACATTTACTACATCAGACAGTCACCCAATGGCACTTAACGTTTGTCTTGCCGCGAGACCTATTCGATAACTATGCGTCTCCGATACAGTAAACATGGTTCGGTACACGTCTTCGGAGCAAAGAAACATGCTCCCTGTGAATGGTGTAGCTCAAGGTAACGAAATAGCTGCTAGTCGGCTGTATCACGAACGTTTTCCGCGACGTAGCACGCCATCGCAGACACTTTTTGCCCTAGTTACGCACCGCCTCCGAGAAACAAGTACCTCCACCGCGAGGAGGCAGGATTGTGTTGTTCCAGGGCTACGCCGCACGCCCCAGTACTCGAACAACTGCGCGTGCAAATAGTGTTAGCCACAGTATGGTCTGGGACGCTGTGTATGAGCAACAGCTGCATCCATAGCACTTACAGAGGGTACACGCCAAAGGCCCAGCCAATTTTCCACAACGCGTTGCCAACTGCACGTGGTTTCTACACCGCTGCATCGACACATCCCCGTTTCCACGTCGAGTTCTGTTCACAGATGAATGTAAATTTAGTAGGGACTGTGCTCTGAATTAGCGAAACAGCCGCGACTGGACAAACAAAAACCCTCGGGCCACACATGCTCAGGAATTTCAGCACCTGTTTGATACTGACGTGTGGACATGTATTGTGGATGGTCATGTGATTGGGCCATACCTCATTCCCCTCGAACTAACTGGTTCAAAATGGCTCTGAGCACTATGGGACTTAACTACTGAGGTCATCAGTCCCCTAGAACTAAGAACTACTTAAATCTAACTAACCTAAGGACATCACACACATCCATGACCGAGGCAGGATTCGAACCTGCGTCCGTAGCGGTCGCGCTGTTCCAAACTGAAGTGCCTATAACTGCTCGGCCAATCCGGCCGGCAAACTAACTGGTCCAGCATACTTGACCTTTCTAGGAAACGTACTGGACCCGTTATAGTAAGTTGTGCCACAGAATGTCTGTCAGGAAATGTTGTTTCTGCATAAAGTTGCACCACCTCACTATTCACGTGCGATTCGGAGAAATTTCAACTAACTGTATGCTGAAAGATGGATAGGCCGGGTGGTGCAACCACGTGCCGCCCGATCGCCGTATTTAACTCCTGTGGACTACTTCTTCTGGGGTCGTATGAAAAGTTTAATTTACGAACTACTATAGAGACAGAGGAAGATCCGCTGGTACGAGTTCTGCTGCTGCACTAGAAACTGAAGAGAGCCCAGGTGTGATGAAGAGTGTGTACCAGAACATTTTTCGTAGGCACAATGTTTGTAACGTCGTTAGTGGTCGCCACATTGAACGGCTTGTGTAATGCAGCAGTACCGTTCTGTACGAACAGTGTGCCTATTCTTTTTTGCTTTGGAATAATGTAAACACGTAATGTTGAAGTGTCCATACAAACAAATGTACTTAAGTGACAAATGGCTGTTTCGATATATTTCCTTTCGAATTGTTACCGAATAATTGTTCGGCGTCACAGCTAATTCAGTCCCTCAAGCAGAAGTGCATGAGTTAAACATCTGAATTGAAACCGTCGTAGAACGGAAACGGTCCGGACATGGCGTCCAGCTCAGAATATCACGATACGTTCTCGGACATGGGTTTCTGTTCAAAATATTATGTATTCACTCCCCCATAGAAGTTTCTAACGGGAATTTCTAAACACCCTGTATTGTGAAAAGTAATAATCCTATAACAATAGCTTCGGGTACGTCCAAAGTTACTTTTACCTCTGAAGATTAGTCTCCGTTATGAATGACAGGCCGGCCTGTGTGGCCGAGCGGTTCTAGGCGCTTCAGTCTGGAACCGTGCGACTACTACGGTCGCAGGTTCGAATCCTGCCTCGGGCATGGATGCGTGTGATGTAGTTAGGTTGGTTAGGTTTAAGTAGTTCCAAGTTCTAGGGGACTGATGACCTCAGAAGTTAAGTCCCATAGTGCTCAGAGCCATTTGAACCATTTATGAATGACATGCTGTGTTCTGTTTGATAGTAACTTCTCAGTCCAGTCAAAAAGCTTATCGTGTTTCGTACGCTCCCATTTTGTTGATTACACGGCGGTGTGGAACTGTAACGAACTCCTTCCGGAAATCAAGAAACACGGAATCAGCCTGGGCACCGTTATCTGCTGCTCTTTGCGTGTCGTGGCGGAACAGAGCTAGCTGAATTTTTCTCACGACCTTTGCTTTCGGAATTCATGTTGATTCCTTCACATGAAATTTAAAATCTTATAATTACACGGTCTGCAAATTTAATTGAAGCACTTAGAAGGGCGTGAGGAAACGAAACGAAGCTCCACGGGCTCATACGATATGTTAAGTATTTCACTGATTACAAAATCGACTCAGATTTACAAAAAGCTTGGCAGTATGAGCCCATTTATCAGCATGAGGCTGCACTCCCTTGGCCTGGATTCATCCTCTGATTCGGTTGGGAAGGGTGTCATAAGGCCGTTGTGTTTTCTCGTGAGGCAAGCTGGCGCACATCTGTAGTAACTGATTCTTTATATACTCGATATTGGCACTGGTACGCAGTTGGCGTCAGAGCTGTGTTCTATTGGGAACTGATCTGGGGAACTTACTGGCCACGGAAGTACCTCAACATCCCGCGACAGTTCATAGAGAAAAGTGCTATGTGTGTATCAGCATTACCCTTATCAAAAATGGTGCCACGATGGCGTAGCATGAGAGGTAACACGTAGGATGTCTGTGACTTTACGTTGTGCCGTCACGATTCCTACAATCACTACCACCGTGAGCTGAAGTTCAAATGGGTCAAATGGCTCTGAGCACTATGGGACTTAACTGCTGTGGTCACCAGTCCCCTAGAACTTAGAACTACTTAAACCTAAGGACATCACACACATCCATGCCCGAGGCAGGATTCGAACCTGCGACCGTAACAGTCGCGTGGTTCCAGACTGTAGCGCCTACAACCGCTCGGCCACTCCGGCCGGCTGAGCTGAAGTCATAACCGACAGCTTCGCACCGGGGCCAACAGATATACAGGCTCAACAACGAATTTGTGACGCCACACTAGTGTTCTTGTCCGCCACACTTCACGAACACTCGGCACCATTCAGGACCCACGGGAAATCAGTATTTATTTGAAAATGTACCCACTAAAGGTCTTATTGTTGTCGTGTGCTAACGAGAACTTCCATGCAATGAAATTCGCACTCAAGAATTATCAAACCCGCCTGAAATAGTTACTCACACTTCTCTGGAGACGCCTGCAGGCACTCGTAAGACCTTCAGTGTCACGTGCTGCGACGCATGTGTCACGGTTTGTCTTTCTTGTGGGTCTCACTGCACACACGATGACGCGAGGAGTGACACCGTTGTGCCTCTCCATAACAGTGGAAGAATGGAGCCCCTCAGGTTGCTACCATTTCACCGACGATGGTGTTCCAGGGTTGCGTAGAACCACGATTCATCGCTGAACACAATGCGAAGCCATTCACTAGCAGTCCGTGTTTCGTGGTTACATCACCGCTCCAAATGGAGCCATTTCTATTTCGACATTTATTCGCTGACTCCGATTTCTTTTGACATCAGCTGTATTAGGTATAGAGATATTACCTAATAGTGGTATATGAAAATTTGTGTCAGCCCGTGACTCGTACCCGGATTTCCCGCCTTAACCTCTTCTGCTATCCGTGCTCGCTTCCAGGGCCGATCCAAACCTTCGTATGCGTCATAGTCTACAGCTCTTAATCCTGGAAAAAATACTTGCATTTCTACAACAGGGAGAAAGAGGCAACAACGTGTTTAGCGTTACTATTATCGTAGTATTACCCATCTACACTCATGCTCATAAATTAAGGATAATGCTGATACATGGTGAAACAATACTCTGGTGAACGGTTTGCGGGCTTAAATCACCTCAGGGTATGACCATGCGGTGCATTTGAGCTGCGATCGTCGCACGGTGGCGCTTTCAGCAGTCCACATACGCAGAGGTGTGTTGGTGCATGTCAGAGTACGGTGCAGCGAATAAGTGTGCGGTCGCTTTCAGACGTGATAATGATGACTGTGTGTTGAAAATGGCTCAAAGAACACATATTGATGACGTTATGAGGGGTAGAATACTAGGGCGACTGGAGGCTGGTCAAACATAGCAGGTCGTAGCAGGGGCCATCCATGTGCCACAAAGTGTGATCTCAAGACTATGGCAACGATTCCAGCAGACAGGAAACGTGTCCTGGAGCTACAGTATCGGACGTCCACAGAGTACAACACCACAAGAAGACCGATATCTGACCATCAGTGCCCGCAGACGGCCACGGAGTACTGCAGGTAGCCTTGCTCGGGACATTACCACAGCCACTGGAACAGTTGTCTCCAGACGCACAGTCTACAAACGACTGAACAGACATCGTTTTTTCGCCCGGAGACCTGCAAGGTGCATTCCACTGACCCCTGGTCACAGGAAAGCCCGTAAAGCCTGGTGTCAAGAACACAGTACATGGTCATTGGAGCAGTGGTCCCAGGCTATGATGACTGACGAGTCCAGGTATAGTCTGAACATTGATTCTCACCGGAATTTCATCTGGCGTGAACCGGGAACCAGATACTAACCCCTTGGTGTCCTGGAAAGGGACCTGTATGGAGGTCATGGTTTGATGGTTTGGGGTGGGATTATGATTGGTGCACGTACACCCCTGCATGTCTTTGACAGAGGAACTGTAACAGGTCAGGTGTATCGGGGCGTCATTTTGCACCAGTATGTCCGCCTTTTCAGGGGTGCAGTGGGTCCCACCTCCCTCCTGACGGATCATAACGCATGGCTCCACCGAGCTGCCATCGTGGAGGAGTACCTTGAAACAGAAGATATCAGGCGAATGGAGTGGCCTGCCTGATCTCCATACCTAAGTCCCATCGAGCACGTCTGGGATGCTCTCGGTTGATGTGTCGCTGCACGTCTTCAAACCCCTATGACACTTCAGGAGCTCCGACAGGCACTGGTGCAAGTATTGGAGGCTATACGCCAGCAGCTGCTCGACTATCTGATCCAGAGTATGCCAACTCTTGTGCGGCCTGTGTATGTGTGCATGGTGACCATATCCCATATTGATGTCGGGGTACATGCACAGGAAACAGTTGCGTTTTGTAGCACATGGCCGAGCGGTTCTAGGCGCTTCAGTCTAGAACCGTGTGACCGCTACGGTCGCAGGTTCAAATGCTGCCTCGGGTATGGATGTGTGTGATGTCCTTAGGTTAGTTAGGTTGAAGTAGTTCTAAGTTCTAAGGGACTGATGATCTCAGATGTTAAGTCCCATAGTGCTCAGAGCCATTTGAACCATTTGCAGCCGTTTGTGTTGTTCTAACGGCAGTCTACCAGTGGTGCAGGCTCTGAGCACTACGGGACTTAACATCTGAGGTCATCAGTACCCTAGAAGTTAGAACTACTTAAACCTAACTAACCTAAGGACAACACACACATCCATGCCCGAGGCAGGATTCGAACCTGCGACCGTTGCGGTCGCGTGGTTCCAGACTGAAGCGCCTAGAGCCGCTCGGGCACACCGGCCGGCCTAGAGTTGTGCAGGATAAGACAGCATGTTGCAGGGAGTCCGTTACTTGTTCTCGGATGACAGGAGCGTATATGAAGCGGTTACAATGTACTTGGTGATCAGATGTGGTCAACCCAAACCTAGACGACGCTGTGAATGCCCTCACGTTCTCATGTTTCTATGAAGTCAACATCGGCGCATAATCACATCCGAATCTCTCATAAATTTCGATATTGCACGAATGCACCAGCCGGACAAGTTGAGGCTTACAATTAGGCCTCTTTCAGATACCATCAAGTGGTGATGGCGCTGCCTGATACGAGTGCAGGGCACCTTCGTATCATTGACAGTGATCATTCAACATTTAACTCTGTTCAAGACTCTTGTATGTCATACCACTCCCGGTAACAATACTAAACGCGAGGAGCACTAATACACTCTGGTGGTCATTCTACTTACCTCAGGTTGCAACTCTAAACATTTGTGTACACACTGATGACTTGTACGTGTACGAAGTTTCACTGACATCAGCATATGTCTTCTGCGTGTTTCTCTTTCTTTGCCAGACAGTGAACTTAGGCTAACGAAAAGAGGTACTTGTTAAAATTCAGTTCAGGTCGATATGTAATTAATGAGTTTGAGACTTGCATAACAAATTTATGTGGGATGCGAAAGCGACACATAGATGATTAATAGGTAATCGTAATACATAGCTTTAATTTTGCGACCTAGTTTCGTAAATGTATTACTAAATACAGTCAAAATAGCGATTTCTGTTAGAACCATCTCTTTTTACGTAACTGAAGGCGATCATGCGTACGGATACAACTGCAAGGTGAAATTGGTGATTAGACAACGCCAGTGATTGGCAACGCAACGTTCCAGAGTGATTCTTCTGCAACTGCCGCGGAAAGCACGGTGCAGTTGGAAACAAAAAGCGGTGGCACCTTGGTCTTTAGATTGTTTTCTTTGGTAATCGAGTTTTTAAAAAGCAACCAATATGAGATGTGAGTCCCAATTGTTGGACGGCCGAGGAGAGTTCGACGCTTGCCACGTTGATAGATACAGTCGGCTTGTGGACCACATGGACCTACAGCCCAAGCCCCACGTTCCAGAAGTGTGGAAGCCTCAGTAGTTTAGGGAAGGCTGCCAGTTTTCGACGAGTCAACCGGTTAAACATATTGTTACTCGCCACTCGCGACTATTCGATTAATAAATATTATACTGATGTCTCCGAAGTATGACCAGAATTGTAACTAAAGATCTGGTATCTCTAACTGATCTGCTACCATTGGGTCATCATTTGACAATATCTCTCCTACGCTCATCTATATTTGCCCATGTTTTTAAACTTCATGTGTGATTTTCTTCTATTTGTCGTGTAATGACTGCTGGTCCAATAACCTATATAAGTTGAACATTTTAATCAGACTTCTAAAATCGTTTCAATGGTACAACATTAACTGATTAAGTGACCTTCTATTGCTTGTGATTAAGGGTTTTATTGTACATGTTAGTTTATCTGAGTCTATCTAGGTCCTATATTTACGTAGCTTTGTAATATCACGCCCTGTCCTTAAATTATATTAGTATCTCGATCTTGATCAGAGTGAGAGACTTTGGTAACTCTTGCAAAAACAGGAGGAGGCTGATTCTCGGCCACCGTCAGGGCACGAAGCCTTATGGTAAGTGGAAATTTTTAATAAGAACAGACAGCACCAGAAGAAGACCTATTACATCTTCCACTGATGAAATAATAGCGTATGGAACTATTTAACAGGGGTGGAACTAGCTGCTGCTAGTATCATATACTGGTGCCCAAACGTGAGGTCCAAAGTAAATTTCGGGTGGTGTGTCACGCTCGGGTACCATAGCTGGATGAAACTTGGACAGTACGTTGAAGGAACTGCTACAGTGTAGTACATAATATAACTGAATAAAGTACACACTGAAAGTAACAGAAATGACATTACAAAATTTGGGACACTGCTCTGAATAAGATGTGTGATCAAAACGGACGGCAGTGCATGCTCTACAAGGGTCTCTCATGCTGACCACAGGGTTAGTTAGGAGTTCCTATGGTATGGTGATTTAAAACAGCTGGATGGTCGTTGGTGCACGTGGACGAGCTGCGGTATGTCTTCCCAACGCATCCCACACGTGCTAGAAGAGATTCAATGAGGAAAACGGACAGACCACTCCATTTGCCGAATGTCCTCTCGGGCCACGAGGTCTTCCACCTGCGCTGTCGATATGGTCGCTCATTGTCATTCATAAAAATCAAATCAGGGCCGAATACGCCTCTGACGTAACGTGTTCGGAGATTTGGAGGACAGTATGCGCATGCAATATTATGCTTTCCCCCACCATAACACCTGGCCCAGCAAAAAGATCGTGTCTAGCAACGTTGCACGTAATCTCATATGCCGCGAGATGGGAAAACGTAATGCACCCAGGGAGCACATTGCAGAGCATGGATTGCCATCTGTGGTGATCACAGATTCAATTAAGTACCATGTCCAGAAGACTATCACGAATCCCGGTGACATCTGTGTATTTACCGTCTTTGAATAATAGTGTCATATCTGTTCCTCTCATTGTACATATCTTTCAGTTGCTTTTTGCACAATACTGTAACAGTTCATTCTATGTACTGTGCAAATTTCATCGAGCTATGTTACTTCGCAGTGACACATCATGCGAAATCTACTTTCGTCCTTCAGTTTTGCACACTGGTGTATGTACCGACAGAACGATTTGAAGTGGAATGATCATATAAAATTAATTGTTGGTAAGGCGGGTGCCAGGTTGAGATTCATTGGGAGAGTCCTTAGAAAATGTAGTCCATCAACAAAGGAGGTGGATTACAAAACACTCGTTCGACCTTTACTTGAGCATTGCTCATCAATGTGGGATCCGTACCAGGTCGGGTTGACAGAGGAGATAGAGAAGATCCGAAGAAGAGCGGTGCGTTTTCGTCACAAGGTTATTTGGTAAGCGTGATAGCGTTACGGAGATGTTTACCAAACTCAAGTGGCAGACTCTGCAAGAGAGGCGCTCTGCATAGCGGTGTAGCTTGCTGTCCAGGATATATTGCTTCCCCCTACTTATACCTCGCGAGGAGATCAAGAATGTAGAATTAGAGAGATTAGAGCGCCCATGGAGGCTTTCCGGCAGTCGTTCTTCCCGCAAACCATATGCGACTGGAAGAGAAAAGGGAGGTAATGACAATGGCACGTAAAGTGCCCTCCGCCACACACCGTTGGGTGGCTTGAGGAGTATGAATGGAGATGTAGATGTAGAACCAAAGGCACCAACGGCAACAGTTGAGCATTTATCGGCACCGTATTGGCTCTCTGAGCAAAATACATACTGCCCCCTGAGACATCTACCATGAAGGTAGAATTGACAGACATGACAGCGGTTCTGAAGTATGCCTTGGAAACCACTGTGTCGATGACGATGGAATCGAGTGATACCCAAGTAGCACTGTGAATACTACAGATTCACAGCAGAACACCTACATCAACTTCTATAATCCTCAAGCCATCTTATGGTTTTTGTGGTGTAGGGTGATTTGTCTATCGCTGTCTCAGCCTCGTTTCATGTCCCATTCGCAAATGGTGCAAGGGGAGAACGATTGTTGGTAGGCCTCGTTGTGAGCTGAGACCTCTCTAGTTTATCTAAAGGGTCTTTTCGGGACATGTACACTGCTTGAAAAAAACTGAAGCACCCAGAAGACATAGTCGGATGGTTACGTAACTTCGTATGGCTAGTATGTAAATGACTAAAGTTACAACACTCTGTGACAGACAGATTGGCCACCAGAGTGTATCAGTGTCGTTCGTGTGTAGTATTGGATAAATAGGTGTCGTGAACAGTGTCAGATGAGACTGATCATCGTGAAGGACACTGAGATGCCGCGTACTCGTATGAGAGAAGATTATCGGTACCTCACGCAATTTGAAAGGGGCCTCATTGTCTATCTCCATTCGGCCGTCTAGTTAGTCAGTCAATTAGTTTTATATTCCATGGATCATTGCAAGATAAATCGTAATGACATGGAACGAGTCCTTTTACATTCACATCCCAAATTAATTTGTAAATATGGTTATATGACGAAAATGTATAAGTTTTTTTTTAATTTCTTAACTGTACAGATGTATGAGACGTGTGGCTCGATCAGCGATATTCTCGCCACCGGTATGGTTCATCTTTCCGGTGGTGTGCGCAGAGCGCGCGTTGGCGTCACCTACCGGGCCGATCAGGGAGCGAGGGGTAAGCTCTCTAGCAGGTTGGAGGATTTTGCTCTGGGACGTCTAGCGGACAGTACAGGCGCCGTGCGAGGCGGCAGGAAGAGCACATCTAAAAGAGGCTGTTTACCCGGGTGACAGCGCCGAGCGCCGTAGCAAATATAGCCGGCGTGGAAGCAGTGACGTTACTGGGAAGCCGGTGGTGTATTCCACTTCCTACATGTCTCCTGGCACCGGGATCTGGCTTCGTCGAACAAGCAAGAGAGTAAGGGCCTTGCTTGTGCTGTTAATTGTGGCCGGGATCGACTACTGGGTTCAGTGCTGTTGACTTCATTTTCTTGGCCGGCCGTTGCTACTCCTATTGAGTCTGTCCTCGAATGTGTTAATTTCATCTTGTTTAGTACGCAAGGTTCTAGTGAGAGCTGTATGTGATGTGACGATTAACATTTACTATGGCCTGGAGTGCTAATTCGATCTGTTTGTAGATTGCTACTGTAAGTGTTAACCGCCATTGGAAACAGTTTGGCTGTTCCTTGTCTAAGTGCCGCCCGGTTATTGTATTCATATCACACGACGGAGTTAAGCTGACCAATTGCTATAGATACACATGGATAAAATTGAACCTGGATGTATTTTGCTGCAAATTGCAATAACATTACTGTTACGTTTCTATCTGAAGTGACAGTATGACAGTATGTGGATATGGTGATTAATTCTGATTTAATCACAAATTTAAGTGTGGCTATTTGCTGCAAGTCGCCTTGTGTTTTGCGTCGCGTGGGGGGGGGGGGGGGGGGGAGCGGTCTCGATCTCGATATACCGTTAGCCTGCACGCTAGTTACTTGTATTTTCCGCCCCCTTTGCCCGCCTGTGCCGGTTGGCCGTGTATCTAGTTCGCTCCCGGCTTAATGTATAATTGGCCTTACGCACATAAGATAATAGATTTGTACTGCTTGGCTGATGTTCATTAATAGGTTGATTAATTCTGCAGATGATGTGCTGTAATGAATTATTGTGTTTCTAGTTACTTAAGGCAGATGTCAGTCTGTTGTAGATACCCACTAGTTCTGGGAGTTTTCATGCCTATTCGTGACCACTGCTGCTCCCGTTTCGTGGTACGTGCCAAGCCTGTATTGGAAACAGCTGAGTGGGCGGGCGTCCGCATTTGGGCGTAGTTTCTAGAATTCCACGAGGTTGCTTCGTTATTTGAAATTTTATATCCTACATTGTAGGGTGCCTGCCATTTAAGTAACGTGGTTGTGTACCATGGTATCTGATTTGTTATTTCCTGTACTCTGAATTACTTTGGTAATACCAGTCACTGCAGTAACGAAAGACTACATTTCCTCGCTAAATTTTAGTAAATTGTTCTTCAGGTTGATCATAGTTTTTGAGTAAATAATTTTTAACTCGTTTCCCTGAATCTGTAATAGGCCATAAGTGCCGTGGTTTATGAATGTTTATATTTTGAGGTAACTTGCTCTCACCTAGATTTTAATTTTAAAAATGTGTTCGAATGGTTCGAATGGCTCTGAGCACTATGGGACTTAACATCTGTGGTCATCAGTCCCCTAGAACTTAGAACTACTTAAACCTAACTAACCTAAGCACATCACACACATCCACGCCCGAGGCAGGATTCGAACCTGCGACCGTAGCAGTCACGCGGTTCCAAACTGAAGCCCCTAGAACCGCACGGCCACACCGGTCGGCAAAAATGTGTTGATGGTTTTATTTATTTGTCTTGTTTAAATGCGCCAAATAAATGTTCAGTGAAACTGTCGATGGTTATTGCCTGATGTCACCACATAGTCTATTGTGCTGAACTTGTGTCGTTGTGTAAAAGTTGAATTCCATGCTGTGCTGACACATCAATGTAAATTGCTAATTCCTACCCACAGCCTTTTACACATTAAAATAATAGGAAATTTTTCTTCGAAATAGAGGGAGAAGTCAAGGAGATATTTTTTCAGCTCATTTTCAGATATTACTTTGCTGTATGTCAGGGTAACCTATCAAAAATTTTATTTGCAGCATTTGGTAAACCTTTTTGTACTGAAGACAGCATTAAAGTGGAGTAACGTCATTTTTCCCCTCTGGCATTCTAATAATGTACATCATTGTTGCCTTTCAACTACAGTGGATTGTTTACAATGAACTTTATGAGGCCGGCCTGTGTGTCCGAGCGGTTCTAGGCGGTTCAGTCTGGAACCGCGCGATCTCTACGGTCGCAGGTTCGAATCCTGCCTCGGACATGGATGTGTGTCATGTCCTTAGGTTAGTTAGGTTTAAGTAGTTCTAAGTCTCGGGGACTGATGACTTCAGATGTTAAGTCCCATAGTGCTCAGAGCCATTTGAACCATTTTTTGAACTTTATGAGCAAACATGTTACGCTGTAGTCAGAATGCCCAACTTCTTAAATGTCTACAAGATGACCGTGGAGGAGAACCACATGACATTATTATTCTTACAGCACTTTCTCGAGCAATGAAAACTTGCCTTCTTAAAGATATTAGCCGAAAACATTACTCCACATGACATTACTGAATGAAAATATGCAAGATATGCCAATGTACTGATTATCTCTCCTAAGATTTTCAGTGACTGAGTGCAAATTTGTCTGAAATAAGTTTTGAGGGAGTTCTAAAACGTGCATTTTCCAGGTTAGTTTCTCATCATAATGGACATCTAGGAATTTTGAAGTTTTCATTCTATTTATTATTTCCTCACCATGTGTTACACTTACCATTGACGTAGTAGCCTTAGATTTGCGAAAGCGAGTATTTTGCGTCGAATCTTGCAATTTCCATATTTGTGGAATATTCTGATATGACACTGGGCGGATGCTGGACTGCCTGGAATCGTGATGATTCTCTCGTACTACAATATCATGGTTCCATTTTTTAACAGGATAACGCTGGTCCACGCACGGTACGTATATCTATCAACTGTCTGCGTGTTGACGTACTGCCGTGGGCGGCAACGTCCCCAGATTCGACCCCAATATAACATGTGTGAGAACGGCTAGGACATCGTTCCTAGCTGAATCAGTGCATACGCTCAGGCCAGGAGTTCAACGTTGTAGTAAAAAGTGGGCTCTTATTGCCAAGTTCTTTGTTTTTGTAAATTTGACTTGTTGTAGTAGTCACTGAAATAACATCACGTACCCTCTCATCCCGTGAGGTTTCATTTCGTATCTGCTCCCCTTCTTTGTCCTTCATTTGTTTTAGTTAGAAGGCTACGTCCGTGAAGTTCTTGCGCTTGCTAATCAAACCTGTCAACTGTAACCCAGTGCCCAAAGCGTAATCCTCTCCAGTCATCCTGAATTTCGCTACAATCTGCTAGTGTTGCTAGTTAACTGTACACAACTGAATCATTCACGAACAGATTCATGTAACTTATGACAAAAAATGGTTCAAATGGCTCTGAGCGCTATGGGACTCAACTTCTGAGGTCATTAGTCCCCTAGAACTAGTTAAACCTAACTAACCTAACGACATCACACACATCCATGCCCGAGGCAGGATTCGAGCCTGCGACCGTAGCGGTCTCGTGGTTCCAGACTGCAGCGCCTAGAACCGCACGGCCACTTCGGCCGGCTAACTTATGACATAATCCATTATGTCCCAATCTTCCATTGCAATTTATTAACGGAGAATACCAATGTGGCTTTCTGGGCAACGAACATGTCACGTAACAGCACCTTATCAACTTATTATAATGTGTTGTTTGTAACAATGACTCAATATCGATCATATCGACGGATCTGTAATGTGAAACCGACGGCGATACATTGCTATGTATTATGTACCTTATATTAGTACAATTGGAAGAATTTTATTTAAACGTTAGGAGTGTAGCATTTTCTCTGGTCGTGTTCCGTAGCGCGCGGGCAAGTAACGCCCCAGTCGCTGCCAGGTAGTTTTAAAAAGGGCTGTTGAAATGTAATGTGCTCAACATAAAGTTAATATCTGTGCTGGAAAACGGCGCAATAAAAGGAAGAAGGCGACGACGCCTTTTTCAGTAATAAGTTGTCTCATTCAAATTGTAGTCTTGGGTGCAAGATACTTCCGGGAAAAATCCGTATTGTAACGGCTCGTTCCACAGGTACGAAAAGCACTGTGGCTAACAGGAGACTGTGTGGCAAGCTTCGTCTATCTATATAAGACGAGGCGTGAAGATATTGTAAAATTTTAGATGAACCCTGCTCACGACTGCGCGGCGATTTAAAAACAATAATCTGACACTCTTTTTTATCTTTAGAGAGTCATACAATGGTAAGTATTCTGATCCTTTCAGAAACAATAAGGCAACTGACTTCTAATAACTTGTGTTGCATTCACTTGAAAGTCCATATATTCTTGTGTCCTTTATCCTTTATCACTTAGCAGAGCCGATTTAGTAAATCAAATTTTATACACACATCAAAAAAAGTTTTCCATCACCCCGTTCCCAAAATTCCTGAAGATAGACGTTGACTGTGGCTATTTTATCACAGACACAGTCCCTTTGTTCAGATATGTCACTAAACCCGCTCAAAGATGTTAAGAACCATGCATGATGAAGAGCGCCTATTAGAAGGAGGGGGTCCCACAGCCCATCAGTTCGTCATTCCACCAGGGAGAAGGTACACAGCTCGTGTTGTCTGTGGTTCAACAGGGTCTAGACGGTTAATTCCGCGGTTCGATCGCGTCCGCATTGTTATTTTGTGCCAGGAAGGGCTCTCAAGAAGGTAAGTGTTCAGGTGTCTCGGAGTGAACCAAAGCGATGTTGTTCGGACATGGAGGAGATACAGAGAGACAGGAACTGTCGACGACATGCCTCGCTCAGGCCGCCCGAGGGCTACTACTGCAGTTGATGACCGCTACCTGCGGATTATGGCTCGGAGAAACCCTGACAGTAACGCTACTATGTTGATAAATGCTTTTCGTGCAGCCACAGGACGTAGTTACGACTCAAACTGTGCGCAATAGGCTGGATGGTGCGCAACTTCACTCCCGACGTCCATGGCGAGGTCCATCTTTGCAACGACGACACCATGCAGCGCCGTACAGATCGGCCCAACAACATGCCGAATTGACCGCTCAGGATTGGCATCACGTACTCTTCACCGATGAGTGTCGCATATTCTTCAACCAGACAATCGTCGGAGACGTGTTTGGAGGCAATCCGGTCAGGCTGAACGCCTTAGACACACTGCACTGTCCAGCGAGTGCAGCAAGGCGGAGGTTCCCTGCTGTTTCGGGATGGCATTATGGGGGGCTGACGTACGCTGCTCGTCGTCATGGAAGGTGTCGTACTGTTGTTCGATACAGGAATGGAATTCTCTGACCGACAGTGCAACCATATCGGCAGCATACTGGCGAGGCATTTGTCTCCATGGCCGACAATTCGATCCCCCATTGTGGATATCTTGTGGATGACTTCCTTCAGGATAACGACATCGCTCGATTAGAGGGTCCAGCATGTTCTCCAGGCATGAACCATATCGAACATGGCTGGAATAGACTGAAAAGAGCTGTTTATGGACGACGTGACGAATCAACCACTCTGAGGAATCTACGCCGAATCGCCGTTTAGGAGTGGGACAATCTGGACCAGCATTGCCTTGATGAACTTGTGGATAGTATGTCACGACGAATACAGGCATGCATCAATGAAAGAAGACGTGCTACTGGGTATTAGAGGTACAGTTGTGTACAGCAATTTGGACCACCACCTCTGAAGGTCTCGCTGTATGGTAGTACAACATGCAATGTGTGGTTTTCACGAGCAATAAACATGGTGGAAATGATGTTTATGTTGATCTCTATTCCAATTTTCTGTACAGGTTCCGGATCTCTTGGAACCGAGATGATGCGAAACTTTTTTGATTTGTGTATATTTGTGTAGTAATTTTAAGAAGTAAGATGCTGTATAGTTTGTCAGGCGAGAAAGGTTGCTTTTCAATATGTAGTTGTTCATTTGACTTGCAGACTTTTTCAAGGTTAACGTAAGATAACAAGTTCAAAAGAGTAACCCATGTGTATTTACGAACTTTATAAATTTGCATGCAAAAGCGTGTAGTGCTATCTGTCTTGCTTATTGCATTCTTGTTCTGAAGTAAAGTGGAATTATTCCGAGGATATTATCAGTAATGATTTCAAAGTCAGATTTTAAAAGCTGCGTTCAAAATTTGCTCCTTCACGACGGGCGACAGACATCTTTTGACCACATAATCTACTTCTCAAAAAAAAAAAAAAAAAAAAAAAAAAAATGCAGAAGCTAAATATGTGCTGGTTTCTGTCCCAGTTGTCCTGGCACTTCTGTTTAGCAAAACGAAACTAAGTTATCAAAACGATAACTAAATTGAAAAGTGAAATGCTAGTAAAAAGTGATTACTTCTTTGCGGAACAACACCTGTGGAATCCGCTACACGCTGCCGGTACCATCGATAGACTTTGAAATAGTCGAACATAAATGAAATCACAGTTAACTATTATTCAAAATTAGCGTCAATAAACTAAATTTTCAGATGGGTACAGATTCAGCGAAAGTGATTCTCAGAAGTGTCTAAGTAAAACTTTATTAGTCTTATCGAGTGCAAAGATTACGCTACGGTAGCAGCTAAAGGTCGTACCAAGTTCATGCAAATAACGAGAAGCGAGTAGCCACTCTTAAAGTTACAAAAAGTTCAGGAATTTACAGAAAACATGAGGGCATGCTGAACGATAATGCCTCCGAAATTTTTTTTGAGAACTCTTAAACCTTTTTAAATAAAACAAACGTTATTAACATTTTATATCTCTATTTTTCTTGTCGACATATTTGCAGCCCTCTGCCGCTAGAGGACTCCCAACTGTAGCGTGTAACATAGTGTGTGAAGCATAACTATGTCGTTGCGTGAGAAATAGCTTGCTGTAATCGAGTTTCGAATTCGAAGAGTTCGTCCACACATGGAGCACACATCCCTTCAGCATGTCAGATCGCATACCACCGCTGCGACATCTGCAACAATCCGAAGTTTTGGGTTCACTGTCATCGATCATCCTCCACACAGTTCCGTTGTGGCCCCATCCGATTTCCGAAACATAAAAAACATCTTCGAGGACTTCACTTTGATAGTGATGAAGCGGTGTCAGAAGAAGTGAAGCTGTGGCTCTGTCAACAAAGTCTACAGTGACGCCGGCCGCTGTGGTCCAGCGGTTCTAGGCGCTTTAGTCCGGAACCACGCGGCTGCTACGGTCGCAGGTTCGAATTTTGCCTCGGGCATGGATAAGTGTGATGGCCTTAGGTTATTTAGGTTTAAGTAGTTCTAAGTTCTAGGGAACTGATGACCTCAGATGTTAAGTCCCATAGTGCTTTGAGCCATTTGAACCATTTTCTACAATGACGATATCAACAAACTGGTATCTCGTTGGGAGAGATGTGATCGTCGCCAGGATGATTATGTTGAGTAATAAATGTGTAGCCAGGAATAATGATGTTAATAACGTTTGTTTTATTTAAAAAGTTCGGAGGCATTACTTTCCAGCAAACCCTCGTATATAGGGTCGTTACAAACTAACGGATTCCAGCAGCGCACCCAAGATATGCCAGTGTTCCAAAATTAGCCGTTGCTGCTTTGAAGTAATCGGAAAGAAGCTGGTGGGTCAATGAATGGAAAATTCCTCGACACTGTAGCTGTACTCCCGTAGTGAGCTATACAGCTGTCCCAGGAGGAATGGACAGTGTGTAGGGATGTGACAAGAGCAATCACTCGAAGAAAATAAGCCTAATAAACTTGGGCTCTAAGCGCATACTTTAAGAGCTAGGAGTACGTGTTCAGAAAAAGAGATGAGTTCCACAGTAGCGAAAATAAACAAGTGTCAATGGCTCTTAGCTCTTAATTTATGCATTTTAGGCCTCATGTTCATTAGACGGTTTTTGCTTAACATGATCGTTCTTCCTGGAACATCCTGGATACCTGACTCAAAGCTTCTTAGTGATATTCCAAACAAACTAGGTCACGCAGCTTTTTCTGTGCGGTAATAGGCTCTAAAATTTGTGACAGTTGGTGTAAACAACTACAACTGAAGCTACTCGGAGGAACGAGCACTCCCCAAAACGTCAATGTATCGATGAAGAACATCTTAACCATACGGGACATCGCCATCAACAAGGCAGACGTAAGAGCACGCTCCACACAAACACTGGAGAAGCGTGGCACGTCGTAGAGCAGGTAGCTGAAAAAATTTACTGGCAACAGGGGATCTCGGTGCACTCCCTCATATATATATGCGTGTGTGAGTGTGTGTGTGTGTGTGTGGGGGGGGGGGGGGGGGTTGTAACTTGTCACCGAAGTTTTACTGACCTGCAAAGTAGTCACTAGCATTGTCTATAGCCCGTTGCCAGCGATGTGGAAGTCGTAGGATACTCTCACTAGTGCCAGTTCTTTTGACAGTCCGAGAGGCGCGGTCTATTGCCTGACGAATTTTTAGCAGTTCTGAAGCGAATACCGCGAAGTGTTTCCTTCAGTTTATAAATCGAGAAGAATTCACGAGGGCTTAAGTCATGGGAGTGCAGTAGGTGGTATAGCACTTAGCAGCCCCATCAGTCAAACAAATTAGTAACAGCTTGCACTGTACGTGCTTGAGCATTGTCCTGCAAAATGATGATCAGGTCCTGTAGAAAGTGTCATCACTTCTGTCTCTGAGCTGTCGTAGGTTGTGTTCCAAAAATGAACAGCACAGAGACAGAAGTGATGACACTTTCTACAGGACCTAACCATCATTTTGCATATGTCGTCAACCACGCGTCTACAGCCTGTAATCGTACATCCATTATGCATATTCTTCGCGGTGATTGCGTCACTTCTTTTGGTCACACGCTCATACATCGTCTGCTCATTGTCGATGGGTTGGATTTACACCAACGCCTCTAAAAGTCTCCGTAGCCAAAAAGCCAACGGATTAAGGTCTGGTGAACGGTGAAGTCAAACTACCGGACCTTCTCGACCAATCCATTGCCCATGAAACACTGCGGTGAGGTACAGCCGCACGTTCCGTAGGAAATGAAGTGCTGCACCGCTCTGTATAAACTACAGTCGTTGTCATTCTTTCTGTAAGTGCAACGCTGGTAATCTATTACTCAAAGATCGGTGATTCACAGCAGCTGTTAACCAGTAGGTAAGAAGTGTGGCCCCATGAGTCAGTTAGCTGTAATTCCTTAAGCTTTTCTGACGCCTCACATCCATTATTGCTCGAATCTACTCGGAGTTGGTGTATTGTGGTCATTCACTACGCCATCCGTTGAGAATGCTGCTTACGCCAACGAATACGACACATTACTCGTCACAAGTAAAACGTTTCATATCTCAATAGGCATTTATTTCCAGTCATATAATTATAGGAACTTTTCTTCTAGTTTATACCAGCACTACTTTCTGTTGAACATGCCACACTTTTTTTTCAAATACTCTGTATAACCTACGACTATGTAATTCAAATCCAGAAACTGATTTATTGATCGAAGCACACAGTTGGATCTCCTCCTACAAACCTGTATTGAGACGTGGTTTCGAATAGAATTAATATCTCCTCTCAAATACACTCCTGGAAATGGAAAAAAGAACACATTGACACCGGTGTGTCAGACCCACCATACTTGCTCCGGACACTGCGAGAGGGCTGTACAAGCAATGATCACACGCACGGCACAGCGGACACACCAGGAACCGCGGTGTTGGCCGTCGAATGGCGCTAGCTGCGCAGCATTTGTGCACCGCCGCCGTCAGTGTCAGCCAGTTTGCCGTGGCATACGGAGCTCCATCGCAGTCTTTAACACTGGTAGCATGCCGCGACAGCGTGGACGTGAACCGTATGTGCAGTTGACGGACTTTGAGCGAGGGCGTATAGTGGGCATGCGGGAGGCCGGGTGGACGTACCGCCGAATTGCTCAACACGTGGGGCGTGAGGTCTCCACAGTACATCGATGTTGTCGCCAGTGGTCGGCGGAAGGTGCTCGTGCCCGTCGACCTGGGACCGGACCGCAGCGACGCACGGATGCACGCCAAGACCGTAGGATCCTACGCAGTGCCGTAGGGGACCGCACCGCCACTTCCCAGCAAATTAGGGACACTGTTGCTCCTGGGGTATCGGCGAGGACCATTCGCAACCGTCTCCATGAAGCTGGGCTACGGTCCCGCACACCGTTAGGCCGTCTTCCGCTCACGCCCCAACATCGTGCAGCCCGCCTCCAGTGGTGTCGCGACAGGCGTGAATGGAGGGACGAATGGAGACGTGTCGTCTTCAGCGATGAGAGTCGCTTCTGCCTTGGTGCCAGTGATGGTCGTATGCGTGTTTGGCGCCGTGCAGGTGAGCGCCACAATCAGGACTGCATACGACCGAGGCACACAGGGCCAACACCCGGCATCATGGTGTGGGGAGCGATCTCCTACACTGGCCGTACACCACTGGTGATCGTCGAGGGGACACTGAATAGTGCACGGTACATCCAAACCGTCATCGAACCCATCGTTCTACCATTCCTAGACCGGCAAGGGAACTTGCTGTTCCAACAGGACAATGCACGTCCGCATGTATCCCGTGCCACCCAACGTGCTCTAGAAGGTGTAAGTCAACTACCCTGGCCAGCAAGATCTCCGAATCTGTCCCCCATTGAGCATGTTTGGGACTGGATGAAGCGTCGTCTCACGCGGTCTGCACGTCCAGCACGAACGCTGGTCGAACTGAGGCGCCAGGTGGAAATGGCATGGCAAGCCGTTCCACAGGATTACATCCAGCATCTCTACGATCGTCTCCATGGGAGAATAGCAGCCTGCATTGCTGCGAAAGGTGGATATACACTGTACTAGTGCCGACATTGTGCATGCTCTGTTGCCTGTGTCTATGTGCCTGTGGTTCTGTCAGTGTGATCATGTGATGTATCTGACCCCAGGAATGTGTCAATAAAGTTTCCCCTTCCTGGGACAATGAATTCACGGTGTTCTTATTTCAATTTCCAGGAGTGTAATTACTATCTGAAGAGTCTGTTTAATCGAATCCGACAGTGTCATTAATTTGTACTTGTGTGCTTCTACCATTTGTTAACATCACCTTTGGTTCGTTCATAGTTCCTTCTTTTATAAGTATTACGGTGCCGCAGTCGTAACTGTTATTATTAGAATTTTCCACCTCATAATGTAGTTTTTAATCTGTTTTCGTTGTTGTCTCTTCCAGTAATAAAACTGCATCTGATTCTTTCACGAACCCGAATCATTTCGGCATCTGGATTATCAGATCTGTACGAATTTCGTTTACATTAACTATGGCGAGTTTGTAGACTCGCACTCCCAAAAATCACTGAGATTTCATCTTCCTTGTACTTGGAAATTGTTTGCATACTTTGATTGTTCCAAATATCCATTGGATCCGTCCTGTGTTCTTGATCATTTTGTGGAGACATTATCATGTCTTTTTCGTCTTTATCCAAGCCTTCGCTTTCTTCTCCATTATCCTCAGTTGATTTCTTTTCTAGTTCTCGAAACGGGTAGTTATATACGTGGTGTCTGTTCTTTGGACATGTCAGAAAGAACAGACACCATGTTGATCCCGCAACCACTATTAACAAAGACAGAACGGGATTAAAGACATTAGTTGCCGTGGGATTGAATTATATAAATGGAGCAAGTTGAAAATTTGTGCCAGGTCGCTATTCTGACCCGGGTCTCCTGCTTACTAAGCAGATGCACTGACCACTACGCCATCCACACACATTTGAAACCCGCCTCCGGCCATCCTGATTTAAGTTTCCCGTGATTTCCCTAACTCGCCTAAATGGGTTCAGGCAAATGCTGGGAAAGGGCACGGCCGACTTTCTTCCCCATCATTCTCTATTCTAATGGAACCGATGACTTCGCTGTTTGGTCCGCTCCCCAAAATCAATCAACCAACCAACCACCTAATACAGCAGTCACCACAATCACACGGACTACCCTATTACGCCTCCCGCCAGACCCAAATTCTCAACTTATACCACACAGTCCTGATATAGTGGTACTGCACATTAGCCTCACTAATCGCGGCATCTCGCCGATTCCTGTAAGAGTTCAAGCTTGGTTATATATGTGATGTCCGTTCTCTCGGTGTCCGGCGTGGCACTAATTTTCAACTTACCCCGTTGATATAAAACAATGATCACTGTCAACTAATGTCATCAGTTCTTTTGTGCCTTACCTGGTAATTATAATTTACATGTCACCGTAAAAATGAATAAACGTAATTATTATTTCTGTTGCTTCAGGATCGATCTTGGTTTAGGAAGGCCTGGTGTCCGCAAGATTCTCTGTAGCTGCGGGACGTCATACACTGGACAAACATGTCTCACCGTGGAGGACAGATACGTCGAACATCGACATCATACGCGTCTGGACCAGCCACAGAAATCTGCTGTATGGAATATAAAACAGCAAAATCCTCTCACCGACGGCTTCGGACTCTGACAGCGTTATTAAAGAAGCAGCGGAAATTGACATCTCAATTAAATGGTTGAACGGGATCACAGGATACCAACTTCTCACAGCATGGGATCCATATGAAAATCACAGGGACCACGAAGAGGAACTGTATGTTGAACAAGGGATGACACTGCCGTGGACATTCGGATGACAGCGGCGAGGATGGGCACACGCCAGCGCGGACACGTGTATCGGCAGGCGGTTCCCGGAAGAGGGCGCTGCGGTGACCGACGGCCGCGCACGGTATGATTAACAGCCTTCGCGCGTCCATCGAAGCAGTCGCTTCATCGTCCGACAGGTGTCGTAGCTGCCTCTATCGTTACCGACCAGGAAATGAGCGCTATTTGCCACTGAATTTCGCACTTCCACGCCTGCGCAGTTCCTATCAGACTGGCCTAAATATGAGGTTTCGGTCACAGCTTCAACTACTTCCTCTACGAGACAATGAGATCCGCCCAAATATTTATCCCTCGTACCAACTATAACTCTTCGCCACCTCTCCTACTCTACGTCAGGCCTCCTCTGGCCTTTCCCTCTCCATTCATTCCCAACCCTTTCCTTTCCCAACAACTGCACTATCCACACGTCACAGTACTCCTCACCCTTTCTCTTTCCCACCGACTGTACTTCCCACCATCCACCTCAGTTCCTATCTCCCATCTCCATAGCTTTCCTATCTAACACACCAGCTGCCTTTCTACCCTCACCTCTCAGCCCTATGGAATAGAGTCCCCCTCCAGCGGTACCTATCACCCTTGTGCAGGTCCTTCAGATTTTACGTGAAAGTGAAGTGCTTCAGTGTTTTTATCCGAATAATTTCACATTTCTGCGATGTGTCTTAAAATCTATATATTTCCTTTGTTTTTAACTGTTCGTCTCTGACTTTTCTTAGGTCACCCGGCTGAAGAGGGGAGAATTGTACCACTGACAGCCCACACCCCGTCCATGTGGGGCGAGGGGGATGAAGTTCAAATTTAAGAAAACAGCATCAATACTGCGTTCGGAACAGCTGAAGATGTCAGTCGGTCGATTGAGCCGAGGAAGTATTGCTGAAATTTCATAACAAAACGCGAAGTAATGCCCGGGAACCACATTTCCAATAACTATTGTTAATGTCTAATATTGCTTTAATTTAATTTATTTCGGACCATTTTTACGCATTTGGCACCTAGGGGGCATTTAAGTTGGCTTGAATTCCACTACTGCAAATGTTCCTTCAAACCTCAATTAGTGCCGATCCTCAGCTGCCCTTATAAATTGTCACCGATTACCATAATAATGGTTCAAATGGCTCTGAGCACTATGGGACTTAACTTCTAAGGTCATCAGTCCCCTAGAACTTAGAACTACTTAAACCTAACTAACCTAAGGACATCACACACCTCAGAGGCAGGATTCGAACCTGCGACCGTAGCGGTCGCGCGGTTCCAGACTGTAGCGCCTAGAACCGCTCGGCCACCCCGGCCAGCCTATCATAGTAAATAAAAGAATACCTCATTCAGATCTGTTTTGATTCCTCTGTCATCTTGAGCCATGTTGAAGATGTCTGTTGCTGATCTGTTTTTACTTTTTATTCGTAACAAGTTGCAGTTCTGGGTAAATGACTGCCAAATATATTGCTGGTCGATCGCAGTACATAATTGACGAGGGCGTGCTGAAAACAAATGTCTCCGAATTTTCTATGTGGAATCTCCTAAAGCTTATTAAATGAAGCAAACGTTATTAACATTCTATATCTTCATTCTTCATGTCTACACACTTGCAGTCCCCTGCTTCTAGAGGGATCGAAATCATAGTGTAAAATGGCGGTCTGCAACGCAGTTAGCCGCGTGGGGTAGCCCAGCGGTCTGGGGCGCCTCGTCACGGTCCGCGCGGCTGTCCCCGCCGAAGATTCGAGTCCTCCCTCGGGCAGGGGTGTGTATGTTGTCCTTAGCGTAAGTTCGTTTGAGTTCGATTAAGTAGTGTGTAGGCTTAGGGGCCGATGACCTCTGCAGTTTGGTCCAATAAGGCCTTACCCCAAATTTCCAATTTTCCAACGTAGTTATATCGGTGCTTGAGAAACAGCGTATTATAATCGAGTTTCGAATTCGAAGAGATTGTCCACGCATGGAGCACCCTCTCCTTCAGTATAACAACAGCAGGTCACACATGGCGCTGCGACATCTGCAAGAATCCGACGCCTTGGGATCACTGTCGGCAATCATTCTCCGTATAGTTCCGACTTGGCATCATCCGATTTTCATCTGTTTCCAAAACTTAATGAACATCTTCGACGACTTCAGTGTGATAGTGCAAGGAGAGGTGAGGTTGTATATCAGTAAAGAAGTGAAACATTCTGCGGTATCAACAGGGATTCCCGTTTCGTCTACGAAGAACACTTTTAACTAGAGACGTCTTCTGGAACCAAGTAGAAGATGCGAAGTCACTAGGTCGTAGTGATGGGAACGATGTAATGAAAACAATAATTTCAGTCGGTTGTTGGAAAACAGTCCACTCAATCGCTTGTATGTTTGTGTATCGATTGAATTATCCATCCAATGTTTTGAGTGAAACTAGTCCTTGGGGTCAACCAAATGGAACCAATCGAAGCAGTCTCTTGTATTTTTACGTATCAGATGGACTATTATTCATACACCCAGTCATACATCAAACCTTCCATCCATCCATTCATACACCCAGTCATACATCAAACCTTCCATCCATCCATTCAATCATTTCTTCTGCATATAACCAATCTCTGGGAGCAACTGAATGAAAACAGTCGGCACAATCCCGTAGTGTTTTGCGTACTGATTGAGTTATTCATTCTTCCTTCCAAGTGAAATCTCTCTTCAGTTTTTCTGTAGGTTGGAGGATGTATTCATTCGTTCATTCAACTAAAACCACTTTTTAGTGGTTTAGTTGACTGAGTTATCCAGCTATTCTTCTGACTGAGGCAAATTTGTTGGCGAAATCAAGTAGTGAGGTCTATGCGAACACATCTCAATGGATACACCAAGGTTAAAATAAGCAGTATATACAGAGAGAGTCATTAACTATTACCACTATGAATAACTCCGATAGTATGACACGAGCTGAAAAGTTTGTGGGACAAAGGTTGCATCATGGGACAAGGGTACCATAATATGACGTTAGTTTTTTGTTGCTAGGTGGGGTCGCGTCAGAGATATGAAGATCAATTTTTTTTAATGCGATACTGTAGTGTGGTACTTATTTTCTGATAGCGAAGCACAGTGGCAAGAGTACCAATTTCCGTTTTCTTGTTAGTAACTTCCCTTTGCTGGATATGTTTCCGATGCGTTAAAGATCCAGTTGTTCTCAATTTGTCATACACATATTTAAATGTACGACGTGTAGGGTGAGTATGTTGAGGGTATCTTTCAGCGTATAAGTCTCTAGCTCTCACAGAATTTCGTTGGCATTTTCCGTAAATGAGAAGAATATCGACTTGTTCTTCAAAGGAATACATCATTCACATTCGCTTCATTCGACGATACTAGTCTTACCGTTCCTGTCAGTGCGTGTTGCGAAACCGTCGAATGGTGTTTACATGTCAATGGCACGTTAGATGAATACGCCGCATTCGGCGAATATTTACCATTTTCACGATATAGGGAGATAATTGTAAGAGCATGTGCTTCGATAAGTGCCGCAGTGATAAGGAATACCACTCAATTCTTGATAAGAAGATTGCAGCACTGCATTGATACCAATCGTCATTAGTTCGAACAGCTTCTGTTAATGGGCGTTCATGCCCCATTTTTTACCTTCGTTGACCTTCAAAGCCCTTACTGTTACACATCATTGGATTGTCTCGATAGCCGCTATAAGAAAATAAGTACCAAACTCCAGCATCCCATTTTTAAAAAAAGAACTGTTGATCTTCATATCTCTGACGCGACCCCACCTAGCAACAAAAAACCAACGTCATATTACGGCCCCCGTTGTCCCATGCAACATTTGTCCCACAAACTTTTCAGCTACTTTCATAATTTCGGAGTTATTCTAGGTGACAATAGTTAGTGACTCATCCTGTATATACTCATTTAATTACGCACTGAAGGCGAATTCTTCTTCTCTCCATTTAAAACTGATAGACAGATTGCTGTGCGTTAAATTATTCCAGGTGATATTAACACGTAACTAATAATGCTTCGTTTGGAGTACAAAGTTGCGCAAGCATAAAAGTTCTTTTAGGGATACCGGCTGCTGTGGGCGAGAGGTTCTAGGCGCTTCAGTCCGGAACCGCGCAGCTGCTACGGTCGTAGGTTCGAATCCTGCATCGGGCATGGATGAGTGTGATGTCCGTAGGTTAGTTAGGTTTAAGTAGTTCTAAGTCAAGGGACTGATGACCTCAGATGTTAAGTCCCATAGTGCTTAGAGCCATTTGAACCATTTTAGGGGTACGTGAAGGAGAAAGGAACGGTGTTAATTTTTTGTGACTGTTTTCTTCTAGTTAATAGAAAAGGTGTGATGATGTCCATTACTTACTGTACTGGTTCATAAAATCGTAGCGTTTTTCGATAAATTTAATAATCACAACAGATCCACACAAGAGAGACTTTAGTCATCAGTAATATATTCTCCTTCATTATTTACAACAGCCTGCCAACTCTGGGGTAACTTTTCGATTCAACGACTGTAGAAACCACGTGGTTTAGAGGCGAAGAACTCGTCGAGCCACGTTCGCAACACATTTTCATTGGAAAGATAGTTCCTTGAAGATTGCTCGACAGAGAACGGAAAAGGTGATAATCTGAAGGTACAAGGTTAGGTAAATAAGGTGGGTGCGGAATGACTTCCCAACCCAACTCTCGTGTAGTCTAGCAGAATGCGGGCGGACGTTATTGTGGAGTGGCATCAGTTCACGCAGTCTTCCTGTTCGTTACTCTTGGACTGCGTTTGCAAGACGTGTCAGTTGTTGCCAATAAATATCAGCAATGATCGTTACGCCTCAGGGAAGCAATTTGTATTCACCACACCGTCTCTGTTACACCAGATGAATAACTTTATCTTCTGCGGATGCACACGCGTCTCTGTACAGCATGCAGTACCCATACACCCTAATTTTGAAGCTTTCCCATTACATACAAATTTCGCACGATGGGGGAATGATCACAGTTCATCACATTTGACAGTCCCCGCGTACACTGCCGTGGACCATTATGGACTAACACATTAAAACCATCTTCATCAAACGCCGCCTATTGAACTCAGAGGAATATTTCGGAAATGTTCCGATTCCTGCACTAGGCACTCCATTTTCTAGTGTCCACAGCTCCACTCACTAACGACAAAATGGCAATATGTAAACTCAATTAGCAATAGTGAATTATAAATAAAAAACGAAAATCGATAACTAAACCCATAGCAACCGAAATACAAACATGCGAAACAAAAACGCTAGGAATTTATGCATCAACCCAATAAAAACGATTTTAATTTGAAAAGCACGCTCCAGCGACCTGCTTCTGCTGCCAGAGCCAGGTTGGCAGACGCCGAAGGCCGATATTACACTACCAAATTTCTTTGTCAAAGATTTGATCAAAGATGTTATCAAATATTCGTCAAATATATTTGACAAAGATCTTTGAAGTGCCGCTAGAAAGGCGTATTTCCCTATCATCATATTTTTCGTCAAAGTTCAAGAAGGCTGAAAACAACAACTTGTTATTAACCGCAGTAGTTGCATGTACCACAATTGCACTGTGTACACATGCGGAAGAGAAATGGGCGAAAAAAGGAAACGTACCTGGGTGAAGCTGCGGGTTTTACGACTACACGATAAAAGCATTCAACAAAACTTGTTACATGAGCTTATAGTGGAGGACGTCAAGTCATAAATCAATTACTTAAGGATGGATAAGCATACATTTCTGTATGTGCTCAGTGAAGTGTATCCTCACATCACAAAGCACAATACTCACTTAAGAACTGCTCTATCTGCAGAAGACAGGCTCACTGTAACACTCCGATTCCTTGCTACAGGAGACAGGTTAGGTTAGGTTAGGTTAGGTTAAGTTAGGTTATGTTAGGTCAGGTCTCCAATCTTCTTGATCTATTTTTGTATTCATGGTGCCTCACGTTGTAAAGCGCCTCATCAGCTTCATACATCTCTATTTATTTTGTAATTGTCGGTACACACCAATTGTATTTATCGGCATTGCTTATAGAAACACTACAGGTGACAGAACGCTGCAGCGATGCTAGCACTCCACGTGGTAACATGTCACATTGCAGTGAACAGAAGACAAGCGACTACTTTGATCAAATCTACGGCGAGGCCCTAGATTTGATCAAATATTTGACAAACTTCCCTATTACACCATCAAATTTCTTTGACAAATATATTTGACAAAGACATTGGACAAAGAAATTTGACAGTGTAATACCGGCCGAAGGAGGTAGCCAGCCACCGCTAGGGCTGGTCCCAGCAGCAGTGTGCTCGCACAGGCCACCGCGCCGACTGGCGGCGGCGCTACGTGCCCGCACCAACGACCATCGCCCCCACGGGAAAGGGCGAAAAAGTATGTGAGTGAAATCACTCAAACCCAGAGACTGAGTGAAAACTTTCATATAAATGACGTAACCGACAGATACTTATCAGTCGGTGGTCTCACATTATGTGAAACCATTGTAACCTGGAGAATGACGTGGCCGCAGACTACTTTCATTCAGTTGTTTAAATCCACTGAAAATATCGACTGAACGAAAAAACAATCGATTAGACGATCGATTGTTGAAAATAGTCGGTTTTCCCATCACTACTAGATCGCGCTATTATCAGCATATCAAAATGTTTACATAAACGTACGGCGGCGAAGATATATGAAGGTGACGCAGTGGCGATAGCCGATTTTCGCGTATTTAAAGTCGCACCACTATCGTGTGAATAAATTTCAATAATTAATCGAGAATGCTTTACACTGACATTGTATTTAAATGCTAAAGTAAAATCATCAGCATATGCTTTAGCTACCAAAAATACCGAAGATAGTTACCCCTGATATGGTATTGTTCAGTTTGCGCATCAGAGATTCTATGGTTAGCGCGGACAGCCTGGCAGACAATAGACAGCCCTGTTTAAGCCCTCTGCGGAGAGATAACGCCTTTGTAAGGGTGTCATTGATTTTGAGCCTCATGGGCGAGTGGCGGGTGCTGTACCATCGAAAAGTGGTTGAAGTGGTATGAAAAGCGCAAAGTAGCATGACGTGGAGAAGATAGTCGTAGTCTACTCGATTGCTAGTCTGTTAAAATATAAAAAGGTAATGGGTAGACTTCAGGCGAATTATGTCTCTGTTGTGGTAGCCAAGTAGACGTGTCAAGAATCTCACTGGAATGACCTTTGACGTAATCAAGTCTTCGATACCGGTTGGTATCCATCACTTGAAGTATTAAACATAATATTTTTGTGTAAATAGATTTATATGTGCGATACATATTTTGTGAACTATAATTTCATTTAATATGGAATGCACAAGTTTGTTGTTAATTAAGAAAAACATAAATACGTTAGTTTTACGAAGTTATTAGTAGTAATGTTTCACTAAGTTTTGCAATATTTACGCTAAAACTGCGCAAAGAAAATTTAATCACTTTTTTTGCTAGCTGTGTAACTTACTTACAATTGCATTCTCTTTGCTTTTCTACCCCGGAGAGATATGTATTAGCGAGTCACGTGTAATCGGTTGTAAGAGAGAGCCATGGTTGGACTCTTATAACAGCGAGACATGTTTGTGTTGCTGTAGGGTATTGCATTTCTGTGCCGGCCGCTGTGGATGAGCGGATATAGGCGCTTGAATCCGGAACCACGCGGCAGTTCCAGACTTCATGCGCCTAGAACCGCTCGGCCACACCGGCCGGCTTCGCAGATTCGAATCCTGCCTCGAGCATGGATGAGTGTGATGTCCTTAGGTTTATTTAGGTTTAAGTAGTGCTTAGACTAGGGGACTGATGACCTCATTTGTTAAGTCCCATAGCGCTTAGACAAATTTGAACCTTTTTTCATTTCTATGACTCTTGTTTTATCATTGTTTACTATAAAAATACAAAAAACAAGAACATATTGGAACTCCTATTACTTACGAGCAGGCCCTATCTCCGTACTTAAATACCCAATACCTTCGAACTGACAAAGCCTGTGCCAACAATCTCACCCCGAAGAAGACAACATAAAAGCAACAAAATATGAGATTTTATAATTTATCTGTATGGGCATGATTACTTCCCATTTTACACACTACAGTGATTAATGCCCAAAATATTAGAGTGTTCTTAATATGCAGTTCAAAGCTTTCGTGAGTAATTTCAAAACTGTATTAAGCGGTGTATTTGGTCTAAAGCCTGTTATCGTCCTAGTTCGAGTGACTTTTGTAATAAAAATCGTTATGCCATGTGTAAAGGTGATGGGGAAACGTACGACGCTGAGCAAGTTGTTAAACTTTCTGTGATTCTTTCACCTCTAAGAAGCCAGTAGTAGGAATAAAAATCGATTGGGAGGCAGTCCTCAGCATGTAATTTATAGCGTAGCGCCGTTTTGAGAATTTCATCTAGTCCTCCAACACAAAACGGTACGATCAGAGCCCTATTGCGTGCTTTCATTGGAGGAGTAAAAGTACGCGACATAGGGAGACAAAGAGCCACGCAATTTAGATTTACATTCACATCATTAGACTGTCTAATAATCAACGTGACACTTCATGCAAAACGCATACATTGTGCCAGTATCAGGTGATGGTTTTTATCATATCCTGCTCCATATAATGGACAGAATCTGTGGTATTCGGTCTATTTACGGGTATACAAGTGCGGATTTGACGGTCAGGTAATGGCGGTATGGTTAGGTTTGATATGTTTGAGTTATTGCATTCTGCACTGATGGGGCAAGCGTTGTGTATACTTAATACAAGGCATCGAAGTAAAATTCTTTACACATTTTGTTCAAATCACCTTATTGATAGCGTACGTCCTTAGGGAATTATTAATTTGACTTTTGCTACGTGTATCCACCATTTCACAAGCGAGGGAGACCTAGTTGAAGAGCTTAGCTTCTCAGACGGGTGTCCCCCTGTCTCAAGGTAGCATCCGACTTATAACCGACAGATAAGGTGGATGTTGCAAAACTAAAAGATAAACAGTATGAATTGGAAAATAGTAGCCTTCTTTGACAATCAACAATAGACGGTACCTGAATGCGATCCAACCTGCTGCCACATAGATGCACAAAGAGGAGCTGAAATATTCAGTCTGATATCTTTCACCCTCTGCCCTCTATGTAGGTGGCGGTGTGAAACGGTCTTGGTGGAATTAACGGTGTCGATTTGTGACAGACTACCATTTGCTCCGTCCCTCTCAATAGGCGGATGCTGAGATAATGATCTGAAGTCGCTTTTTTTTCTTTTTTCGGTCGTCGCAGGGATATGACTGTCTTTCACCGTAGCTCTATTTGCGCATTTATAAATACCATAACACAAATAAAATGTAAAGTTTGTTAAGAGCGGAAGATATCACTCAAGATGCATTGTGATTATAATTAAACTTTCACTACTTCAAAGGTCCCGCATGAAAAACGACATCGTAGGCCAATGAAACTTCGTGAAAACATTTTTAATGACTTGCGGTAGAGAAATAACGAATAAACCATTAAAGACACATTTTAATTTCCACATGAGAGAGTTAAAATCTGGTGATCTTTAGTGATTTCCGTTGTTATTCAGTTTGAAACGCTTGGCCAATTGTGCCACAAATGGTTGAAAAAGCTATTTCCTCCATAGCTGAAACTGATGGACACAACGTGCGATGTTCAAGTAGTGCTCGAGCTGTGTATCGACGATTGAACGTTCCACGGTCCACCTTCCAAAAAGTGCTACGAACAACTGTGAAATGGTATCCGTACAAACTTCAAATTACTTACCAACTTTTGCAAAACGACGCAGCCATTCGAGTAGACTTTTCTCTCACGTTTCTTTCAAGGATTGACGTTTCCTAAATGTGGCCTTGGAACATTTTAGGGACCAATTAATCACACTTTACACTCACTGGGGCAGTGAATACTCACTATTGTCACATCTGTGGATCACTGCCGTCAATGATAGTTCATGAAGTTCCTTTGTATAGTGAACGCGTCACTGTGTGATCTGGCTTCACTTCAGAGTTCACGATTGGTCCATTTATTTTCGAGGAACTCGGACTGCAAGGATCAAGGACATGCAGAGTGACCGTGACACGCAACTGTGATCTGCTTCGCCAACATGTGATCCCTGCTTTACGGGAGAGACGCTGTGACTCAACTGTGCACGATGGAACTCCACCTCACACTACTCTTGAGGTCACTCGGTTACTCCACTACAAATTTGAAGAAAACCGAATTATTGGCCGATCGTTCCACCTGCGTAACTACCAATACCACGAGATTTTAACCGTCTCGCATGAAAATGAAAAGGTTTTTTTCTTCCAGCGGGTTATTCGTTATTTCTCTTCCGCATGTTCTTAAAATGTTTGCACAGGGTTTTATTCTTCTACGGTTGCACATTTTTCTTGAGGGCCCTATCAAATACCGCGCAGATTCGTACTCGGTGCGTAAAGACTCCAACGATAGAGTAATTGTAGTGGAAAGTAAGACAGAGGCTTCTGAGATCGGGGTACAATTTTAATTTAACTATCTAATTCAAGCAATAAGGTTTATGATGGTATGTTCATACAGAATAAAGAATTCGTTTTACATTGTGTCTCGTTCCTAATACTAGGCGGCGGATCACTTGCACTATGTAAGATGCCGAAGAGAGGTCCGGTAAAGGTTGAGTTGTTAGAAGCTGTTAAAACTGATCGGCATATTAAGCTGAGATTGGACACAATACAAATTCAGGCACGTCACTTGATCCAGTATGCGACAATTCGTACCTATGACTGGATGTTAATTCTGTTTCACTGACTTCATCGCTACATATAACAAGCAGTGTATGGGGATCCGCAGAAAATGTACGTTGCGGTTACGAAACTTGTCCGCGCATTTTGGGCAAGTATGCTGTTGCCCCTGATAAATGATCAACTCCTTGAGACCACCAATGTAAAAATAGGACAAGATATCCATGCGAAAAGTTTCAACGGCATTGTTCTCATTGTAATTAATATTGCGGAATCACTTTTTCCTGATATAAATATAGCGCCCTACAATAACCTGACAAGACTCTCTCACTGAATACATTTGAGACACTGAAATGCATGTTATGAACGCATATGTTACGATGACTCAATCTTGCGTACGAAATAGGAACTTTAGGAACGTCACCTGCCGAAGTTGTAAAGTCGACATAATCGTCAAATGGTGAATTATTCGGGCATACATTTATTCTTTGAGTAGTTTCACAAAAATTGTCGTCACAACGTAGTCATATTGTAAGCATTGCACTTTGTTGTATCGGAGAACCATTTTTGGACACGTGCAATACGTGGTCGTTCTTGACCGTTAGCAATGCCGAGGTAAACTGAGTTGCGAAATAGTCTTCCTGACGGACGACTCTGTTTTAGACAATTACAAATTCCCACCAACAAAGCGCGTCCGGTCGCGTAACAGAGCACACAGATTTCAAAGAGAAACAGGTAACGCCATCACCTGTCCTCTCCGTGCGGCTGCCCGGAGCGAACTGAATAGTTTTCGTCACGCTTTGTGTCCTATCGTTTAACTTCTTCGGTTCTGACATGTTTCTGTTTATCTAGTACTCTTCGTTCAACTTTTTCGTTTCTGATGTTTTCTCTGTATTGTCTTTGTATCTTCTCTCTCCCGCCCTGTTGGCGATAGTCTGCAACGTGTCTGTGTGTACCTCGACTTGTTCCTGTCCACTTGTTTTAACTGTGTGACTGTCACGGATTTATATTTTTCTGACGGTCTCGAGGGTCCTGCCGTTATTATCTCTGGGTGTGCAGGGGCATTGTCCGTGGCTTTGTCAGGTGTATTGAATGGCTGTCGGATTCTGCGTTTTTGTGGACTACTAACTGCACTTGAAATTTTACGTGTTTGCTTAGAATTCGTAATTCAAAATCTAATTTGATTACTTTGACCTCGTTGTTCATGTAAAAATGCCTATTACTTAGTCATTTTGCACTTTTAATTTTGTAATGGGTTAGCGCACTGGTAAAAGACACAACAAATTTTTCAGGGCGAATTCAGTAAATAATGCATAATCAATGCTTGATCTTATGCTTAATCCAGTCTAAGATACAGGGGTGTTAATTATTTCACTATTCCCAGGAAAAAAACAGAGGTGTCGCCTGTTTGTCATGTAATACGTGTACATAACTCATAGTCTCTTAACTTTGTATACTCCGTGTTCTTTCAAAAATGGTTCAATTGGCTCTGAGCGCTATGGTACTTAACACCTGAGGTCATCAGTCCCCTAGAACTTAGAAGTACTTAAACCTAACTAACCTAAGGAGATCACACACATCTATGCCCGAGGCAGGATTCGAACCTGCGACCGTAGCAGTCGCGCGGTTCCAGACTGACGCGCCTTGAACCCCTCGGCCACCGCGGCCGGCTCCGTGTTCGAAATGAACTCGTATTTTAGACAGAGCACGTTTGAAACCCTCAGCTTCATCTTTTCGTATATCCAGTAATCGGTGTCTGAAGCCTTTTACTCCAAGTTGAAATGTTAATTTTTAAGTAGGTATTTTAAAAATTTTCTCCGTAGTTGTATTTGTCACACGAAGGTTCCCGTCTCGCCTACCACGATATTTACAGCAGCCTCTGCGAACACTTCCAGTTATATGTACATCCAATGTACAGACAAAACTGTCACAGCTATAATGACCCCCACGCCACGTTTTCAGTTTAGTTACAGAAAACAGCTGTGAATTATTTTGCAGTAAAGTATTTGCCTCTTCTAGAAATAGGTCTAGAATCCCGACAGAACGAGTTCTGCATAATTTTTGAAGTAATATTTCCTCTTCTATGTGTTCCCCCATTAAATGGAAAAAATATCAAGTTGCAGTTCATTCCTTTCAGCGATTACAAGATTTTAACTCTGGCTGTGATTGCCGACATTCAGTTTTTGTGCTGTACGTGGTTCAGAACCTAATGTTCCGTACAAATTTGAAGAATCTTTATGCGCCACTGCCGAATATGACAAGTGCCAGACAACTGACAACAGATTTTATTGCTGCGAAGTCATTTCAGTCGCACCGTAACGAATTCAGTCGTACTTGAATTCAGACAACATTAATAATCCTGAAAAAACTCGTGTGACAATGCCTCCATCATAAAATATATGCAATGTGTGACGTAATTGTTTAGTTATATGTCGCAAAGCGACAGCATATAATTTGTTGTAATATTACGTGTGTTATGTGTGACTTTCCTAGGAAAAGGCACAAGTCTGCTAAGTTTGTAACGTGAGAGCAGAATTTCTCCGCTGTTGGTGCGACGCGGAAGTAGCTGGCGGCAGGCCTGCGGGCAGTGCGCACACAAAGCAAGGATTACTGGAAAGTACACCCGTGTTTCCGTGGCCGAGAGACTTGAATGGTTTCGGTTCAAGTGACGGCGTCCACAAGCTCGAGATACGAAGTGTGTTTCCAAAGGGCATGAGGACACTGGAGACGTCCTGAGCCAACTAGAACAGGCCACGGGCTATAGAGCTTCCTTCGGTTTCCCATACACAAATTGGGAAAACAGCTGCCTCATTGCCCAGAAAAATTTTCAGCCAATGACGATGAAAGCCCTATACAGTGTAACAAACCCCTCCAATTCGGTAACAGTTGTAGAAATATCGTTGTTCCCAAGCAGCTGTTAAGCAGCGAACCTTGACTGGAGTATGCGATGCTGTATTTCGCAGTTGATATCGTTGTTCCCAAGCAGCTGTTAAGCAGCGAACCTTGACTGGAGTATGCGATGCTGTATTTCGCAGTTGTATGTTCCCCGTTCGGTGCTTTATAGGTTTCGTGCTGATAAGTGGTCTGGGATTCGGCACTGGTAAGTGCAAGCTGCCTGCCACACTTGCCAATTCAACACATTGTATTTAGTATTACGCCTTGTAGACAAAATAACACCATAAAACACACTGACAGTGTCGCTTTGCGACATATAACTAAACAATTACGTCACACATTGCATATATTTTATGATGGAGGCATTGTCACACGAGTTTTTTCAGGATTATTAATGTTGTCTGAAACCAAGTACGACTGAATTCGTTACGGTACGACTGAAATGACTTCGCAGCATTAAAATCTGTTGTCAGTTGTCTGGCACTTGTCATATTCGGCAGTGGCGCATAAATATTCTTCAAACTTGTAAGGAAAATTAGATTCTGAACCACGTACAGCACAAAAATGAGTTTCCTGATGTACTACACCCGTTTATTAAGAAAATTCTGCGTTATTGGCCCGGTATAGTGAACGGAACAGAGAAATTGATTTTCGGTGTGGCAAAACTGGTAAGCCTCCTCTCTACAGTACAGCATTATGGAGCGAGATAGAGAGCAAGAGACACCCACTTTGACGTCTGACACAAGAGGAGTGCGGAGGTATGTATTAGACTCTCTTCGAAAGAGATACTTGCCTTTGGTGTTTAACCAGAGAGGTGTACGGGCGTGTGTATTAGCCTTTCTTTGGACTGAACTTAGTGTTAGACACAGTCGGTGTTCGCAACCGCGGGGTGATGTGTTGAGCGCCTGCACGGAAATCCAGAACCGTCGAGCTGCAGTTTTGCGTTGTTACGGTGCGGTTATTTTGAGTAAGCGTCGTATTTAGCCTTTGTGCTGCTTTCTGACCTGCACAGCTCAGAATTTGCGTAATTCTTCAGTAATGGGAGTTGTTCTCTTATTTATCATAGGACATTTCACTATAGGAATTGTGAATCAATCTTCCCCAGTGCAGTAGCATTTGTGAGACGCTCAAACTTAGACTAGTCGTTAGATTTATCTTGCAGCACCCTTCCACATGAAATTCAGGCCCCTTCGGCACATACAGAGTTAATCAGTAGTCCTGAATAACCTCACACTGCTAATTAACATAAATACATTTTGCGTAATTGTTCGCCTGTTAATGTTGATCTCGTACCCAACAATTTGTAATTGCACTGAGTAATCAAATATTTTAATTGAATACGAATAGCTTCAGAGGTATATTTTCTTCCTTGCACCTAACTGATGATGCGGCCTGTTAATTAAGAAATATTGTCAGTACATTTTTACATCTATAAACTGTGATCTTGCCGTAACGGTGTTTTTCCTTGTCAAACAGATATCATTGTTAGGAACGTTCCTAAATGGAAGGCAATTGATATAATTATTTTATTTTGGGCAATTTATCGTCACCTGAAAGTGTAGAGAGCATCGTGGGTGACCTTTCACTGTCAGTGCGTTTTATGGTGTTATTTTGTCTACAAGGCGTAATACTAAATACAATGTGTTGAATTGGCAAGTGTGGCAGGCAGCTTGCACTTACCAATGCCGAATCCCAGACCACTTATCAGCACGACACCTATAAAGCACCGAGCGGAGAACATACAACTGCGAAATACAGCATCGCATACTCCAGTCAAGGTTCACTGCTTAACAGCTGCTTGGGAACAACGATATTTCTACAACTGTTACCGAATTGGAGGGGTTTGCTAACATGAAGATGCTATAAAGTTTGGTTGTATCTATGACAACTGTGGTGTCACCGCCAGACACCACACTTGCTAGGTGGTAGCTTAAATCGGCCGCGGTCCATTTAGTACATGTCGGACCCGCGTGTCGCCACTGTGTGATCGCAGACCGAGCGCCACCACAAGGCAGGTCTCGAGATAGGGACAAGCACTCGCCCCAGTTGTACGGACGACATTGCTAGCGACAATACGGACGAAGCCTTCCTCTCATTTGCCGAGAGACAGTTAGAATAGCCTTCTGCTAAGTCCATGGCTACGACCTAGCAAGGCGCCATTAGCCTTACCTAGTTTGAGAGTTATCGTATAAATGTCTCAAGAAGAACTTTGTAAACCAACAAAGAATAAAGTTAAGTATATTCCAAAGCTACGTATTTTCTTTATAGCAGTCATAACGTATCTTGTTCCAGACTTGACGCCAGTCGGCGTGTGTGTACGCGTGCCTTTCGGCTCCCTTCCCAGTGTGGCGTAGCAAGCTTATTACGCCACAACAACAACACTCGGAATTAAGTTGCCCCATCAAACGGTGTACGAACGCGGACTATATAAAGTGTCTACAAAGATAGGTACAACCTGCAGCCGTGTAACACGGTAAGTGAAGAGCAGACGTAAAACATCGTAGTTGACAGGAACTGAAGAGGAGTATTATGTCTTTTCAACGACAATCGGTTTCAAACCCTAGAGGAATTATTGTAGTTAGTGAACGCTGGTCCATCACAAGCAGTTTCGTAGCGAACATTGGGAAAGGAACTACGTCCAGTGGACATTTGGAGTCGCGTATCTCACATAAGGACCTTACTCCCAGCAGCAATAAAACTGTACGGCTTCGATATGCCAAACAACATAGTAATTGGACAGTATCATTCTGGTTCCGAGTAGTGTGATTCGGGTCACAGTTTTTATTTTCGTTAAATGATGCAAGGTGTCGAACGCAGAGATAACTCAGTGACGCATCTAACCCGCAGTATGTGGAGGGTGTAGTTCAAGTGTTGCGTCTTCTTTTTATTCATGAAGAGAATGATTTAGAGATTCGTATCCTCCAAGATTATGACAGCCATGCTCCTAAGGCTGCACGCATACGTTCCTTATTTCAAAAAATGTTCAAATGTGTGTGAAATCTTATGGGACTTAACTGCTAAGTGCTAAGGTCATCAGTCCCTAAGCTTACAACCTAAATTATCCTAAGGACACACACACACACACACACACACACACACACACACACACACACACACACACACGCCCGAGGGAGGACTCGAACTTCCGGCGGGATCAGCCGCACAGTCCATGACTGCAGCGCCCTAGACCGCTCGGCTAATCCCGCGTGGCGTACGTTCCTTACTTGACGGATACTCAAGCACCCTACTGCACGTCGACAGGAGCGCTAAATCACTAGGTCTTAGACCAATTCTCTGGAACTATTTGAGACATAGGAATTAACATCCCCGAAATTAGGTATCTCTGCAGGATCTAATCACCAATGAGTGGCTTCAGCTCGATATGGCCTGCTTGAAAAGATTTGTGGGCTCCCATTTTAACTGCGCTGAGGTCGCTATCAAGGCGAGAGCCAGTATTGCTCGATATTAGTGAGCTGTTACCTCGCCGTTAATTATTTCTTTTTATTTAGAATTTCCATACATTATCAACGGCAAAGTTTTTCAAGCATGTGCTTTATCCTGATGGAAATTGAATCTTTTCATTTGGCCATCCTGGGTACTATTTGTGTGTGTTTTTTTTCATCCAGTTAACTCGTAAAACGTGCGTAGTTTTCACCAACCAGCAGAAACTGAACCCCCTGTCACTGTTATTCGTTGTGAAACGGCGGTGGTATGCTTGCCCTCTAGTTACAAACTCTTCATAGCACATCATCTCCAAAACAGAATCACTAGGAACACAAGAGGAACAAAAACGATCAATTACTCCAATTAGGTGTACCAGCATAAACGGTCCAGTCACATTAATGTGACCAAAGTCTATGTTCGACACCAAAAAGCTATAACCGCTCACAGACGCCAGGTAGCGGCACTAGAAATGGAGAGTATATAAGGCTTATCGAGCGGATGCGGGAAACAGCTCGCTCACCAGCTTTTCTCTCTTTCTTTCAGAGTCGACAACAGCCTGCAAGGGTCCTTAGGGACTCGTGTGGCAAAATCCACGTGGCGTGACCCCCCTTTCTAAGAAAGCAAAAACTTCATGGCTTTCTAAAGAAGCAAAGTTGTCGCGTTGGGGGTTACGACATGGAGGAGGAGCCGAAACGGGACAATCGCTCCGGCGAGACGCAGGGTGTGGCAGACAGCGGTCCAAGTGAAGTTTCCCAGACGACGGCAGCGTCTGGCCCCCCACCACTGACGAAGACGACGAGTGAGAGTGTTGCTCGCGGCCGCCGGATGGACGCGGAAATTTCCGCGAACGGATGGCGCCGCGCCCGCACACTCTCGGGACGGAGACGACGCATCGAGCCGCCGATCCCCCTGACAAAGGAGGCTACTGCCGCTGCCATTGGCAGGCTGACCCCCGAGGAGAGTTGCATCTGCATGCAACGCTTGGCCATGGGCACCGAAGCGGACAGGGAGGAGGTACTTACGAGACTCCGGTCCCTGGTACCCGTTGGTCGGGACAGGTTGAAATGAAATGGCTCTGAGCACTATGGGACTTAACATCTGAGGTCATCAGTCCCCTAGAACTGAGAACTACTTAAACCTAACCAACCTAAGGACATCACACACATCCATGCCCGAGGCAGGATTCGAACCTCCGACCGTAGCGGTCGCGTGGTTCCAGACTGAAGCGTTTAGAACCGCTCGGCACAGCGACAGGCGTCGCGACAGGCAGTTGCCAGCAGTCGCACCAGCCGTGCTGGCTACAGAAGCCGCCACGCCCTCGCCAACGTCCAGGCATGCAACACCCGACGAGCCTGTAGGCGTCGAGCAAACCTCGCGGAAGCGCTCAGCTGCGGCCGTAGAGGACACTCCCTCCCCCTCCCCCCCCCCCCCCCCCCAGGCAAGTTCCGGCCGCGCCAGGCGGAAGAAAGGAGGGTACGTCGCAGGACGACCGCATCACCGAGGAAGCCTGACGAAGAAGGCTTCATCGCGCCCTCCCGGCGCCACACAGCGAGAGCCAAGTCGTTCGAACTGGTGACGCCGGAACAGGCTAAGGCTGCAAACCGGTTTGCAGATCTGCCGGAAGTAGCCGGGACCGACGGGGACGGGACCACGGCGACTACGAAACCGCCCCGCCACCCACCGCTGGTTACAATCCAGCGGAGTAAGGGCTACAGTGAGCTGAGAGAGAAGCTCTACTCCAACGTAAAACCGCGACAGATGATCGCGGGGACCGACACTTACAAGGTCAGAGCAGAGTGCATAGAGGGCCACGCAAAACTCGTGCAGCTCTGTGAGACCGAGAAGTGGAACTGCTTCACGCAGAGCACGGAGCAGCTGAAGCAGCTGAAGGTCGTTTTACGCCACCTGCCGCTGAACGTGGAACGGGCGTTCCTGCTGCGGCAGCTGGAGAAACTCGGCTTCCAGACCAGCCACCTCGGCTTGATGAGGTCGCCCAGGACCCACAGGGACATGCCCTTGTTCCGTGCGGTTTTAGTCTACAATGTTGACAACCGGAAAATTTTGCAGGTTGAAAACATTGCCGACTTCGACGTAAAAGTCGAGCCACTCCGCGCAAAAGGCAGACAAGCCCAGTGTTTCAACTGCCAGCGCATGGACCACGTGGCAAAGTTTTGCAGGATGCCTGTGCGCTGCTGCAAGTGCGCCGAGGAGCACCCGTCACGAGACTGCCCCAACCGACCGACGTGCTGCAACTGTAACGGGGACCACGTCGCATGTTAACGGGGATGCGCCTCATTCAAGCGCGGGAAGCGCGCCAGCCGCGTAAACCTGAGCCGCAGCTTCGCGGACGTTGCTAAGGGGAAGCCGGCCGCCCCCTCAGAGAGGCCAGGGCCGCTCGCCGGGGAGGCCGCACCGGCACCGCAGCCACCGCAGCTGCCTTCGCCGGCGGCGCCGCCTGCAGTCGCGGAGGCCGGCTTGCCGGCGACCGCGGCTGCAAGGAGGGTTGCCGCCCGCGCAGGGCGTTCCCAGCAAGCTATTCCGCTGCCGACTACGGGAAACGTCGCCATGGTGAAACCTTCCCGAAACGGCGAAGGAAGACACCACCGAGCTGGCCGCGCTTCTGCGGTCGCTCAACCAGCTGATGACTCAGCTACCAGTGCTCGTGGGAGCAGTGACGGCGGCACTCTAGGCCACCGCCAGGAGAAGCCAGCCTTAAAATGGATAATGACCATATTTATGGGTTAACCATGTGCACGTTCAACGCTAGGGGTCTTCACCCCCAGCAGGGCGAGTTTCGCCAATTTCTACTGGACGAGGCGGTCGACATCTGCCTTGTGCAGGAGACCTTCCTCAAACCCCGGGTCGAAGTGCGAGCAGCAAATTTTTGCTGCTACCGAGATGACAGAGCCACCCACGGGGGCGGCACTGCCATCTACGTGAAGAAGTCACTGCGCCACCACCGGGTTCAACTGCGGCCGCTCAATGCGCGTGAGGCCACAGGAGTGGCCGTCAACACCACCGCCGGAAAGATTCTTTTCGTGTCGGTGTACCGGCAGCCTGGCAGACCGCTAGACGAAGCCGACTAAGACACCCTGCTGTCGCTGGAGGGGCGAGCTTTCATTGCCGGGGATTTCAATGCGAAACACACCGAATGGAACTCGCGAACTGTCAGCCGTAGCGGGCGCCGCCTCTCCCGCGTCGTTTACCGCTACGGCGCGATCACCGTGGGGCCGTTTGACCCCACGATCTTCCCTGCACGGGGACAACCGGACGTGCTCGATATTGCTCTTCTGAAGGGCATCGGGCAATTCGAGACCGCCGAGACGCGTAACGTCCTGTCCTCCGATAACGTACCGGTCATTTTTGGTCTCAACGTGGTCGAAGCTTCTCTTCCAGAGAGCCTTCCGAGCTATCGCAGGCCCGACGCCGAGCGCTTTCAGACGAAAGCCCTCGAACTGCTCGATGGCGCGCCAAACCGCGCTGAGGTAGGGGCCGACGCCACCCTAGCATTCTTCACCCGAAGAATACTCCGAGCAGCAGAAGAGGCCACGCCGAGACATCGCCAAGGGCCACGCACGAGACTTCTCGCGACAGCTACCGCGCCCTATCCTGGACGCGATCACCGAGAAGAACCGACTGTTTCGTGAATGACAGCTCACTCGCCAACCAGACACGAAACGCCGTTTAGACCGCATGAGACGGGAAATTAAGGCATCAGTCTAGCAACACCGGAACCAGGAATGGGAAGACCTTGTGTCTACCCTCAGTCCTCAGGATGGAAGTGCGTGGACGGTGGTAAAATCCTTCCTACGCCGGCGACAGCGAATACCGCCCTTACAGGTCGGGAACGACTTCACTAGCGATCCCGACGCGAAAGTCAGCGTTCTGGCTGACGCATTTGCAGCGAACTTCACACCGGTGGCCGACGTCATCGACGACGACCACATACGGCGCGTCCACGAGCAACTGCCAACCTTCCGAGCCGCAAGGGAGGAAGGCGACGTTATCAAGCCGATAACGGAGGAGGAAGTTGCTGTGCAGCTTCGCTCGCTGAACCCCAAGAAGACTGGAGGCAGCGATGGATTCACAAACCTCATGCTGAAGAACCTTCCACCGGGAATACACCGGCTACTTCCTGATGTTTTTAACGAGATCCTACGATCAGGTGTCTACCCCTCTGCGTGGAAACATGCGGAGGTCGTGGCCATTCTGAAATCTGTCAAGGACCCACGCCAGGCATCGAGCTACCGACCCATCAGCCTGCTCCCGTCCCTCTCAAAAGTTTTCGAGAGGCTGTACGCGAGAAGACTGATGCGACACGTCACCCAGGAGGGCATCATACGAGACGAGCAGTTCGGGTTTCGAGAAGGACATGCCACTTCCCACCAGCCCCTGCGGGTGGTAGAACCGGCGATGAGGGCACTGGAAACCAGGGAATACTCTAGGGCAGTGTTCCTCGACGTCTCCCGAGCGTTTGACTCGGTGTGGCACTACGGTCTCGAGTTAAAACTTCTTGAACAAGGGATACCGACGTCCCACACGACGCTACTGCGGTCGTACCTGTCTGAACGAACCTTCCACGTGAGGGCTGACGACGGTACGTCCATAGACCGGAAGATATATGCAGGGGTGCCGCAGGGGTCGGTACTCAGCCCCTCGCTGCACTCCCTGTACACTGCCGACGCCCCGAAAGTGGCAGGAGTTGAACTGGCGCTGTACGCGGATGATACAACCCGGTTCACTCGCAGCATGAACGCCCAAGTGCTGAGAAACCGCCTCCAACGCGGCTGCGACGCCTTGGGCTCATGGGCAACAAAGTGGTGGTTGAAATTCAACGCCACGAAGAGCCAGGCAGTCTTCACCCGAAGACTTCTGCCGCCAGGGCTTACGCCAGTTGAAATCCTGGGAGAACCTATCCCACGGAGTGGGACGGCGAAATACATAGGGGTTACCGTAGACCGCAGGCTCACCTGCAGGGAGAGCAATAGGACGCCTCTGCGCCCTGTATCCGCTGCTAAACCCGCAGTTGTCATTGCCACCGCAACACGGCATCACGCTTAACCTAACATTGGTTCGCGCACTGTTAGAGTATGCGGCCGTGGTCTGGGGGAAAGCTGCAGATGCTCACATTGTGACTCTGCAGCGGATACAGAACCGCGCCCTGAAGACTGCTATGCATCTTCCGAGGCGCTTCTCTACGCGCCAACTCCACGAGGACACCAGACACCATCGCCAGGAAGTTCTACGAGAAAGCGGGACACTCCCGCAACCGGCTCATCCGTGGACTGGGCCAACAATCTCATCACAGGCCAACCACGCGTTGGCCTGACATGCTGATGGATTAAGTTTTACTAATCCCCCACCAGAGTGTGTCTCTCTCTTTTTCAGGTTACACCAGCTGGGACAAATCAACAAGAGTCGTAATATATCTTTCTCTCTTTTAAAGGAACCGCAGGAATGACAAATTTTGTCCAAACTGAAACACCTCGAGCCAAGGATAGGCTCGTCTTTTCAGCGTCAGCGTGCGGGCAACAGTTCAGTTGGAAATGCAGCGAATGATCTACCGCCCTTAAGCGCGTTTTCTTTAGCTTTCGTTCCAACGGTGGAAGCATTTCTGAAATGTCTAAGTTTGTAAATATTTCGCGTGCCGTCGTGGTTACAGTAGAATGTGCACAGAAAAACATAGTTATCCAAAACCGGCCCCGCGGGAGTTAAGGTGCACCACGGACCATAGGTAAAAGAGTGAACGGCGGCTGCCGAGATGTGTACAGGCTAATAGACGTCCAGATGTTGAGCAGCTGCCGACCAGATGAACCAAACGTTTACCAACTGTCTCACCACAAGGACCGTTCAGCGAACGTTGCTGCATATGGGACACCGTAGGAGGCGGCTGGTTCATACATTCATGCTGGCTGCTGTTCATCGGCAACTGAGCCTTGAACTGGTACGCCAGTACCGCAAATAGGCATCCACTGAGTGGCGACAGATAACCTTCTGATATGAATCTCGTTTTATGCTCCGTCAGACAGATGGCCGTAGGCGTGTACAGTGTGAAACGCTTAAAAGCAAACACTCAGCAATCAGGAGGGAGTGTTATGGACTGGGGAATGTTTTTGTGGCTTTTCATAGGTGATTTTGTCATTCTTGAAGGCACAAAGGATCAATACGAGAATGCATATATCCTAGGGGACCATGTACACCTCTACATGCAATTTGTTTCTCCTCGGCACAATGGAATTTACCGGCAGAAAAGTGCAACGTGTCATACAGCTCTCAGTGTACGTGTGTGGTGTGAACACCGCCAGGATGGGTTTACCGTACTCCCCTGATCACAAAACTCCCCGTATTAAAACCTAGTTGAGAATCTGTGGAACCACCTAAATCGGACTGTTCCCTCCAGGGATCCTCAACCGTGAAACCTAGCGCAGCTTCTCACGGTAATGGAGTCGGCATGGCTCCACATCCCTGTCGGTACGTTCCGAGATCCTCTTCCTGGAAGTCTCGCACTGCAAAGGCGGTTATTCATGTCTTTGACAAATGGTCACAATAATGTGACTGGACAGTGTACACTCAGCTTTGGTTTGCTGTGAAGGCATGGCACAGATGTATAGTTCGTGGTCGAAGCTGACCTAACACAGTAGATGATTCCTTATTAATGTAACTGAAGTTCGGTAAGGAAAAAGTTTAAGTTCAATCTCACAACAGGTTCGACCCTCGGCATGAACTATCCGACGCCTAGAAGTTGTCGGTACTGTAGATAACTTATAGGCAACTATGGAAGTGAAGAACTGAAGGAATCGGGCGATAACCGCAGGAACTGGCCGATAAGAGGCCGATTGTCGGCGAGCGGTGGCTTAAATCATGCGTTCGCCGCATTAAAGTCATCCAGTGAAGTAACTGGCGGCTGCATCAAAAAGTTCCGGCTTTCAGCGCTCTCTGTGATATCAGCGCTGCTGTTGGTGAAAGATTGGTTTATTTGAATGTCTAGTGTGTAAGTACAAAGCTCCTCGTATGAGCACCATCTGATAGGCGGCTACCCCTCCTACATACGTTGCCACGCTGAGTCTGGCTGTTGTGTGGCGCCTTCTGACACTACAGCGGCTGGCGGAGACACAAGAGTCCTCAAAAATGGTTCAAATGGCTCTAAGCACTATGCGACTTAACATCTGACGTCAGCAGTCCCCTAGACTTAGAACTACCTAAACCTAACTAACCTAAGGACATCATACACATCCATGCCGGAGTCAGGATTCGAACCTGCTACAGTAGCAGCAGCGCGGTTCCGGACTGAAGCGCCTAGAACCGCTCGGCCACACAAGTCCTGCTCTTTTCAATACAGCCAATAGTAATAATTACTTTGGTACTCAAGGAAGGGCACAAGCTCTCTGGCAAATTAAACCGACTTTAACTTTTTATGAGGAGCCAGCGTTTACCGTCAGCTGTTATGTGACGTGGTAGACTGAAATACAATCCATATTAACATATCCGCGTGCACAATTAGGCTATTATTTAAATGGTTGATGTATCGCAGAGACGTTCATCAGCATTTTTGTTAGCATTGAGCAATGTGGCCTTCACCTACCATAAATATTTATTACAATTCATATTCTGTGTAAAATATACTGTAAGCCTACCTGTGATTTGGCTATGACAGCACATCGTCGTTGTCGCAGTACCATAGCGCATACCTCTCATATTTTTGTTGGCACTTTTAGAACGTTCCTCAAAAAAATGGTTCAAATGGCTCTGACCACTATGGGACTTAACATCTGAGGTCATCAGTCCCCTAGAACTTAGAACTACTTAAACATAACCAACCTAAGGACATCACAAACATCCATGCCCGAGGCAGGATTCGAACCTGCGACCGTAGCGATCGCGCGGTTCCAGACTGAAGAGCTTAGAACCGCTCGGCCACACCGGCCGGCTAGAACGTACCTCACGTGAATTGTCCTCAAGAGAAGTACGGTAACGTACAAATTCTGAACTACTGAAGAAGAAGAAGAAGAAGAAGAAGAAGAAGAAGAAGACTCATCCTTGACACCTGATGAATTCGTCCATCATACAAGTAACCCAAATCATAGGATTATGTAACGGTATGAAGTGGAAGTTATTTTATTTGAACAAAACACAAGTAACACGAACTATTCTAAAACGCCGATTAATGAAACTATTCCATAGCTAAGTGGTTGCTCATGACGTACCTACAGAACAGTATCAGATTTATTTCATGTCTACTCCATATTCGTGCCAGACGGAAAATTTTTGCCCTTCCTCTCACATCTTAATCTTAGTGTCGGACGCAGGGGAAAGGTGTTGTATCGAGATAGCTGGGATGACAGAATGTAATGTCACATTTACAGTGTAGTCGTTTGACATAAAGTACTTGTTCCGTTTGACGTTTCCCGTAAAGGAAGCATTAGGTTACCTATTCGAAGAAAATATTCAGAGATTCGTCTGAAGTACTTCAGGGAAACTAAATGTACAAGTCCATCAGAAGATTTAAACATAAATAGAAGGCCAAATTGAAGAGGTCGGCGGAAGAAAGAGCTAACCGTCAATTTAGTGAGAATTAGTCTGGCCAGGCCATCCGTTCCAGTTTCAGTTGTAGTACCTGCTGGCAATAAGTAGTTCCATTTGAAACGCTCAAAAGCATTTGTCGGCTATCTCCATTCTTTTGCCTTGGCATACGAATACGTGCTGCAAAGTAATTTTTTATCTGAAAACACTTATAGATTTGTAAATAAAACAAACGTTATTTACAATCTACATCTTCACATTACCTTGATCCTATCTGTCCGGCCGCGGTGGTCTAGCGGTTCTCGGCGCTCAGTCCGGAACCGCGCGACTGCTACGGTCGCAGGTTCGAATCCTGCCTCGGGCATGGATGTGTGTGATGTCCTTAGGTTAGTTAGGTTTAAGTGGTTCTAAGTTCTAGGGGACTGATGACCACAGATGTTAAGTCCCATAGTGCTCAGAGCCATTTGAACCATTTTTTGATCCTATCTGCCTACACATTTCCAGCCCTCTGCCGTTAGAGGGCTCCGAATTGTAGTGTGCAACAGGTTGGTGCGTAGTGTAACTATTTCAGTGCGTGAGAAACAACGTGCTGTAATAGAGTTCAGGATTCGAAGAAGTCGTTCACACATGGAGCACCCTCTCCTTCGGCTTGGCGATGCCAGATCACACACGAGCGCTGCGACGTCTGCCTTGGGTAGACTGTCATCAGTCATCCTCCACACAGTACCCACTTGAAATTTCATGTGTTTACAAAACTTGAGGAACTCCTGCAACGACTCCACTTTGATAGTAATGAAGCGGTGCAAGCAGAAGCGAGGTTGTGGTTCCGTCAACAAAGTCAAACATTCTACAGCGACGGTACGAACAAAGCAGTCTCTCGTTGGGAGAAATGTATTCGTCGCCAGAGTGACTATGTTGCGAAATTAATACGTAGACAAGAAGAATAAAGATTTAAAATGTGAGTTTTCACATAAAAATTTCTGCACGCCCTCACATTTATATTCATGTCTTTGGATGAAAACAGTGTCACGCCTCAGTGTCGACATGGTATTTACGTCGAAACCTTGTAGTTGAATAAAGACATGTATATTTGGGGAAGATGTTAATGGCGACTTTGAACTATTTACTGATGAAACTGATGCAGATCGCGATTATGTATCAAGAAATTTATCGGATGCTGAACATAGCCCAAGTGTGGCCTAGCATTACATTACTAACAGCATAACCTAAAATGGTTTAGATATAGCATTTATGAAAATTTTGGGGTCTTCTTTAATGTTATCAGTGCATAAATGTCATGTAATGTATATAAATACTGTATATGCCTGTGATGATGTTACAGCCTCTGGTATGTTTTATCTCGTAACAATAGAAAAATATAAAATAACGTGATTCAGGGTCAGTATTGTCCTGTTGTATTTGTAAGTTTATTTGTGCTTATTTCTAGGACGGAGCACAATCTACCAGAACAAAAATAGGAAGCAGGTGACAACGTACAGTACAAAACAGTCCACAAAACATCTGGAAAAAAAAATAAAGATTGTTCAGAAGGCAAAAAACAAGTGAAGAAAAAATGGAGAAAGCCCTTAAGAAATCTGCAATTGGGAAGTAGTTCCTGGAAATACAGTTAGGGAACTGTGTAGTTCACTGTAGTACGAAGGAAAACTGTCATTTGTTAGGAATGACATGTTTAATGGTCTCTTGAAACTGGCTAATTCTGATCTTCCATCCTCCAAGCATCATCGGTACCACCACATAATTATATCCCGGACAATCACAATTTAGTGTACCCGTCGTTCTCCTACCTTACTACTTAGTCATGATCTACAGTTTCTCCCATTTCCATCAAAAATATCCTCCCTGCACGCTTTAGACGTCTCCTGACTTGCTACCTTGTGAAAAAACATGAGAGGCATTACCATCAACCGAGGCGCATATGGAACAGGACTAATATTGACCAGACCTCCATATACAATGACTGCAACGCCAGACATCAAAGTAAATGATCACGTGCAGGAGCATCAACTTCATATTCGTCATAGAGTGATACCACTCATAATTTTCGTCAAGCACGCATTAGGTTGCAACTTAGATCAGTAGCAGTGGGAATGTTTGTTTTTTAATGTTATAGAACGAATTATTATGTATTTTGGTTTCTCTTCTGTATGTAAGAACGATCGAATTACGTTCAGGGACGTACCTATAATTTAATTCGGTTGTGCTAGTAAGCAAGCCGAGTGTATGTTGATAAATAACATGGAAATGTTAGATGTTGAAATATTTGATATGAGGGGTCATTGTACCTGTAAATTTTTGTACACATACCGATCTTTAGTTGTCTATAAGTACTGTTTGTACTGTTAGTTTTGTCAGTAGTGCCAATATGCAAGTAAAGTGTATGTTTTTCAGTCTTATGGAAAAATTAAGTTGTGACAGCAGAGTCACGTTTGTTTTGTGCTCGAAGTCCTATATATATATATTGAGAAATAATACCATTTTATTTTCGTGGAAAATTCTAATTTTCTTTCACTATCAGATACCTGCAGTTTTAATTGCATATTACAATAAGCAACCTGCGTGTGTGTGTGTGTGTTTCTGAACTCGAAAGCTTTACTTGATAAATAGTTTTATTTCGCTGCGAAGATTGTATTTTGGAGATATCGACCTTAGATCTCTGTCCTGTTCCCAATTGTCTCTGGTCATGTTTCATCTCTGCCTCGTTTCACCATTGGCTCTGGCCGTGTTATGTTGAATGTAAACATTTCACATATTGCGAAGTTCAACTTGTGTATTACGAAAAGATGCAGTTTAAATGTTACATGGCTACAAAGTCACCTGAAAACACCCTTTTCCCATACTATAGTAGTGCTTTCAGTTCGTTTGCCTGTGCCTATTTCGTGCGTTTCCACATTTCGTATTTTGGAATATTAGAATTAAATTTTTTGTATCAATTAGTAGCTGGTTGTGAAAATACAGTTTTAGTGAGCCATGGCAACATAGATCCAAATAGTAAATGTTGCAGCCTTCATTGAAAGCTGTGTTTGGAACAAAAAGGTGAGGAGGTCTAAATTCATTTTAATAGAAGGCAATAATTACCAATCATTATAATTGATTATATTTTCTAGTGTTTAACATGAAGCATTATCTCCTTCCCCAACTAAAAATGCTGCTTGCTAATGATAAACATTACTGAAAACTTCTTAGAACATCACAGGATAAGCGTTCTTTCTATGAATCACCAATAACGTAGCTTCAGATGGATTTTAGATTTGGAGACACCATTGGAACACTCGACATAACCATTGTTTGTTTGTTTCTTTGTGCGTGTGCATGTGTCGCTGACGTTTTTCAGATGTGGAAATAATGAAAGTTAACCCCTTAATGCAATTTTTGGGTTAATACTTCTGAATATGGCGCAAAAAATTCAGATCATTCGGATACCTTTGAGCTCGGTCTGGATGGCTGCCTTGAGACTACACTGTGGTTAGCTGTCACATTTTAATGGCAGGTAAAATACTAGGCTGTGATTGGCTGGAGAGGGAGGGGAGGGGGGGAGAGGAACAGGAAGATGGATGATGGAGGGATGTTGGCATGTTTCCGTAATGCTTTCAAGATCATTACTCTTGTTTTTCCATATGATAATTAAAACTGTGCAAGTGGGCCAAAAGCCCAGTAGCCCTACCAATAACAATGCAGTTTCTACAGGGTGCAGAAATTGAATATTTCAGTTAAGTCCAATTATATTCTGGCAACATCTCCAAGTAGGAAAAGTTGAAGCGATGGGTTGGTGGTCATTTTTGGCCTTAGGTGCTTCACACCTTTTTCTACGGTAATGACCAAGAGCTCTAAAAGTCGCATACCATATCATAAATTCTGCACCGTTGGCGATTAAATATGCAACACTATAAAGATGGTATGCAACAAACGTCTAATTAGCATAAAGTGCACTACATGCTTGGGTATGCAAATGATCAGCCCTTCAGTTCAATTCCACAATGTTTTTAGGAGTAAATGGTTCAAATTGCTATGAGCACTATGGGACTTAACATCTGAGGTCATCAGTCCCCTAGAACTTAGAACTACTTAAACTTAACTAACCTAAGGACATCATACACATCTATGCCCGAGGCAGGATTCGAACCTGCGACTGTAGCGGTAGCGCGGTTCCAGACTGAAGCGCCTAGAACCGCTCGGCCACACCGGCCAGCTTTTAGGAGTAATACCACATATATTTTGAGTATAAGGCAATATTAGTTAGAGGCGTTTCTCATTCAGAGATCGCCTTTGAATGTTTGTTGTTTTTTAGAAGATAATGTCAAGCCTTCTGTAATATGGAAAAAAAGTCTATGAACACGTTTTGATATTTACCAACGGCTGGGTCGTGGCATATGGAATCTGAGATTTAGCTTTCTGCGATACTGCTGATCGCTTTGATGGGGTTTCCATGACCGTAATTTATGGAACCTATGGGTTCGGGAGAGTCATACACAACGCCATGGAGGACCTCAGCAGCCCCACACAATTAGCTCCCGAAAAACAGACATTCTGTTCACTCGGCCCTGCGGGATCGTATAGCCACGCCACGTACCTTGAGTCAGGAAATGGACATATTTTCAGTAAAACTGGTGTCGATACGGTCAGTCCGGGACAATAGGGAGTGTCAGCATGGCAACCATTTTTGCAGCTTCCATTGACACAGTAGCAGAGAGAAAGGCGCCAAATGTGTATTTTCACGAGTTTCAGTTCTGTGTACTGCACCTACTGCATCACGATGGACCTATCTATGTAAGGAGACTACGAGTAGAACGAGCGTTGCTAGGTAGCATTAATCACTCTTGTAATGGCACCAACATAGTGCTGCGGGATAGCAGTGACCGTACAACACTATCATCTCTGGTCTGCATAGCCGTTGGTCTGGGCAGCAGTCGTTATATTTCTAACGTGTTAATGTTGTCTTTCGCAAAGTAACTCAAGGGTGCTTGTTGCCCGCGCTGTACTGAGCTACTTCGTTACAGTGAGCGTTCTTCTGTTACCCTGTCCAGCATGGTCGCCAGAGCTCCCACCCTTTGGAAGTATCCAATGATAGTTTGGTGAAAGAGTGGCATGCCAGCACCCGCCAATCATTCCAGTTGATGAACTCTGCCATAGAGTTGAAGCAGCGTGGAATGACATTCACGTATCTGTTCCAATCCCAGTCTGACGTGAAGCCCAGTTGATCTGAAACCTGTCGTCCGTAGCTCGTGGTCGTGCGGTAGCGTTCTCGCTTCCCACGCCAGGGTTCCCGGGTTCGATTCCCGGCGGGGTCAGGGATTTTCTCTGCCTCGTGATGACTGGGTGTTGTGTGCTGTCCTTAGGTTAGTTAGGTTTAAGTAGTTCTAAGTTCTAGGGGACTGATGACCTAAGATGTTAAGTCCCATAGTGCTCAGAGCCATTTGAACCATTTGATCTGAAACCGTTGTTGCTGCCTTTGTTTGCAGCTCTGTGTACTAAATCTTGCATCATGTATATTCCATGTCACGTAAAGATTTAAGCGTGCGCTCTTCCAACTAGGCTATACACGCACAATAAGTAAAATTTCGTTATTTACTATCCTTCCTGTCGCTGCACTGGTAATAGCAGCCAGCTATATGAAACTAACGCAAAACCATGATCTTTTAACAAAGGTTAGTTTTGCATTTAGTTAACCAAAGGAACAAAACGGAAACTTGTGGAATGGAAACTGGTTTCAGAAAGATTACTTCTAGTACGTTGTAAGACTAGCATTCGTAATGTCACAGTCATTCAGTGCTATGCTCCTACATAAATCTCAGATGCTGAATAGAAAATAAAGAGTTTAACCACTCCTTAAATGACATCATTAAACGTACCAGCAGGAGAGACATCTTGATTATTGTGGGACACGTAAATATAAGTTTTTGAATCAAAAATTACGGCTTTGAGCATGTAATAGGTGTCCGTGGTATTGTAGAAATGAGTGAAAATGGGGATATGTTTTCATATTTCTGTACCAGTCATGATTTGGTTATAAAGCATTTCCACACAAGAATACTCATTACTTAGCATGAGTATCTCCAGATACAGAAAGATCACATAGCGCTGAGAAAGAAAATTAAAAGTTTGCTGATGAATGTGAATAATATACGTGGAGCTGATGTTGGCAGTGATAATCACCTTATTGTTGCAAATTTTAGACTGAAAATCATGGCTGCAAATAACGAAACGAAACATTGTGATGTGGGAAAACATGGATTCCGTATTGAAATAAAGAACTGCTGTGAGACACTCCAAGAAGCACAGGAAAATGCTAAAATTAATGTTAATAATACACAAACACAGGTTAAGGACATCTACTGTATTGTGAGTGAATAGGTCTTCCGCTTTAAGAAAAATCTGAAGAAAGATTTTATGTCTGAGAGTACATGGAATCTGATCACCTGTAGAAAGAAGATTAAGGCAAAATTAAATATGACTAAAACAAGGCAACAGAAAACTCGAGTGCAAGCTGAGTACGCAGCTACTGACTCACTAGCGAAGAGGAGTGTGAGGAATAATAAAAAAAAGTGCATGGGTGAACACGTTCTGATAGTAGAGACAACCGCAGCGAGGGGTGACGCTAAAAAACTATACAGAATCACTAGAATGTTGCCAAAAAAGAGGTTTCACAAGAACAGACCTGTGAAAATTATGGATGGTCGACTGTTGACGACAAAACAATAGCAACTTAGAAGATGGAGAGAACATATTTCCGAAGTTCTGACGAGAGAGCATCCTGAAGATGGGGTGAGATGATCTAATGTGCCAGATTTCAATGACTTAATCGACGTGAACATACCAACTAAGGCTGAAATAAAAACAGCACTCAAAAAAATAGAGGACGGAAAGGCTCCAGGAATGGATAATTTTGCACTTGAGATCCTTTAAGCGGACATTAACACCACCGAAATTCTACAGCATCAATTATGTTGGAAGACATGGACAGCAGAGGAACTATAAGTTGTGAAAAAAGTGGGACACTACCAAATGTAATAACTAACAAGACATTACCCTCCTGCCTGAACGAAGTAAATTGCTTTGTAGATTAATGCTACACCATGTTAAGGATTTTGTGGAGACACAGCGAAGATAAGAGCAAGTTGGGTTCAGAGAACACCGAAGCTGTGTCGATCTCATTAGAATCCTATGTACAATACGTGAGCAGCGTACAGCATGGCAGAACGCACTCCATCTTACATTTATTGATTTCGGGAAGGCATTTGCCTCTCTTAATAGGAGAATTATGTGGCATTCTTTGGAAGAATGTGGAATACCATCAAGCAGTAGCATTATTAAAGCAATTCTTTAGGAATATGAATGTAGGGTACTGCACAAAGGAAAAGTTACTGATCAATACAAACAAACGCTGGGGTAAGGCAAGGAGGTATTCTGTCGCCTACATTGTTCTTGTAGGTGCTGGACAGCATAATGAAGAGAATCATTGACGTTAGGAAAAGAGGTGTTCGATGGGGAATGCCAGATAGGCTTGAATAACTTGATTTTCTGATGATATCTCTCTTCTCTCACAATGACATAGTGACATGGAAAAAAGGTGGCAAGACTGCAAGAGGAAGCGTAAATTGCAGGACGAAATTTAGATCTTCAGGAAACCAAGGAAATGATAATTTGATCTGAAAAAAGGCAAAGCTAACAGTGTATGGAAAGGAACAGAAAGATGTAGACTTATTTGTATATCTAGGAAGTTCTATCTATAAAGATGGAGGAAGATGTAAGCAGTCGGATAAGGAAAACAAAAGTAGCCTTTGCCCTGTCTGGCGTAGTAAGAACTTTTCAAGACAGACCAAGCTCTGACTGCTCAATAGTAAAGTCAGTTCTATATAGCTGTAAAACAAAGAGTACCAAACACGAATGTAAACCAGCTGCAAGTCCTCATTAATGTGCGTCATGAGTAAATTATAAATATGAAGTTTCCAGGTGTATTGTCAAATGATAGATTGTGGAAGATAACGAACCAGCGACCAGTCCATAAGCAAATAAAGGAAAGAAATTAGAGGTGGATTGGTCACACAATACGCAAACAACGTCGAACTGTTGAAAATACGGCGCTCGATTAGAACCTACAAGGAACTCGTAAACGTTGAGTTGCCTATGGCGTCAGTACGCTGACGTATACATGTACAACGACGGTTAAAGTTGCGAGCCAGTCGTGCTTACAGACCGAGATACCAGTTCGCACTGAATTAGACTGTACCAGGAAGTGGACCTCTGACTCGATGAAAAATCCAACGGACGTTGTCGAAGTGCTTTAAGAAACGAACGGATCTAGATGGCAAGGCGTGGAATAAAAATTGAGTATCAGCCACTGCGGCGCATTGCTCGTTAGTGTGGCCGATGCTTAAGAAGTTTCCATTACACATCTCCTTCCTGTTGGCACTTGGCGGGCAATTAAGGTGAAACAAGAAACAGTTTTATTGTATGAATGAGAAAAGAAATTTCACAGGCGTACGGGACTGAAGTAAGCTCCCAACGGCGACCCAAGTTTATCCGCCAAATTTGGTATGATATTTGTCCAGTAAACATTCGTTCACGAAGGCAGGTCTGCAGCTAATTGATAAAGTACTCATAGAAGTGTCAGTACTGCAGCGTGAGTTAGTAAACATTCACTCAGCAGAACCAAACACAGAGAAGACGCTAAGGAGAATAACTGCGGTTAGAGACTGGATTGTGTTATGGAAACAGCCCTGCCTTACAGAAATTGCTATTACACGCTACGTATGTATTAGTGTATACGCTCTACGTCTCCCTTAAATCTCTTACTTGCACTCACGGCTTTTTTTTTCTTTTTTACTTCAGATGTGTGCGCTTCTTATGGAGAATACTTTAATTCATCACTCTCTGCATGACCTCTCACTGTCACGTAACATAGTAACTCCATGAAACTTGAACCACACACAGGAAGAACTGCTACAGCATAGTACAGAAGGTAACTGAAAGAAATATGCAATGAGACGAACAGCAGTGACACTTTCATTCAATGACAAAAATGACACTAAAATCATTGCGATTCATGATGGTCTCCCAGGCATTACAAAAGTTGGGACGTGGTTCTTAATAGGGCATGTGATCATACTGACGGCAGTGTTTTCTCTGCAACAAGGTCCCATGTTGACCACAAGGTTCGTGACTAGTTCTTGTGGTAGGGAGTCCCATTCATCCAGCAGCGCCGTTGAAATCTGCTGCATGGTCGCTGGTACATGCGGACGTCCTGAAATACCTCTCTCCAGCGCATCCCACACGTATTTGATGGGATTTAAGTCGAGGAACGGGCTGGTTAATCCATTTGCCGAATATTCTCTTGTTCCAAGAGCTCCTCCACAAGAGCTGTTCATAGGGTAGCGCATTGTCATCCGTATACATGAAGCCGGCGCCAAATGTACTGAAAAGACGCACATTGGGATAAGGAGTACAATGTCACAATAACTCTGAACGGTGAGTGTACTGTGCTCAAAGGTCTGGAGATCAGTACCCTGGTGCAACATTATGTCTCCCTACACTATTTTACCTGAAGTATCAAGACGATCACGATCGACAATATTTCTGGGCGCATTACATAACCTCATATGGCAAGAGGCGGGCATACGTAATGAGTAATAATAATAATAACGAAAATTAGAAAGACATTTGAAGAAAAGTGAAGCAGCTACGCCGATATCAATAGCTCAAATGGCAAGTAAGTACTGAACAAAGAAGGGAAGCCTGAAAGAAGAAATATAAAAAGAAAGCTATAGAACGGAAATCAACTTGAAGGCAATATCATTGAAAGGAAAGAGGAATTAAAAGAAGATGAGATGGGAGGTACGATACTGTGAGAATAATTTAACGGACCAATGAAAGATCAAATTAGAAATAAGGCCTCTAGGCTGGTCGAAATTTCCTTAGAATTTTTGAGATTATTGGGAGAGCTTGCCATGGCAAAACTATTTCACCTGGAGGGCAAGATACATGAGACAGACGAAATACCCTCAGACTTAAAGAAGAATTTAATAATTCCTATTCCAAAAAAGGGAGGTGCTAACAGATGTGAATATTACCGAACTACGGCTGCAAAATACTGACACGACTTACTTACAGAATGCAGGAAAAACTGGTAGTAGCCGACCTTCGAGAAGATAAGTTCAGGTTCTGAAGAAACGTAGGGAGAGGTAATACTGGCCCTATAGATTATCCGAGGAGATACGGTAAAGAAAGGTAAAACTACATTTATATCATTTTACACTTAGAGAAAGCTTTTGGCAGTACTGGCTGGAATAAACTGTTTGAAATTGGGTAGATGTAGGGAAAAATACAGGTAGCGATAGATTATTTATAATTTGTACAGCGGCCAGATTGCAGTTGTAAGAATCGAGGAACATGGAAGGGAAGCAGTAATAGAGAAGGGACTGAGCCTATATGCAATGTTACTCAGTCTGTATATTAAGGAAGCTCTGAATCAAAACAAGCAGAAATTAGGAAAGGGAATTAAAGTGCAGGGAGAAAAATTCGAACATTACCAGTGATAGAGTAGCCTGTGAAGGAACGGCAAAGTACTGGGGAAAGCAGTTGAATGGAATAGAAATGATTGTTGTGCAGCAGAATAATTTTATTGTGCAGGCTTAAAATCTTATTCAAATTCCACAGGCGAAAACGGAACGTAGTATGTTAGCGCTGGGATGATGTGCCAGTCGGTATGTCTCCAAGGCAGACAGAAATGCAAGCGCATAACTAGGCATTATGAGGTAACACTATGTAACTTCAGTGCCAGATTGCCATTACAAAATCAAGTTAGCCAGAAAAGAACTGAGCCCCGCAATTCAGAAAATTGCTGAATTACGACAGCGAGGCAAGGGCGCTGACGGATCCGATAAACTAGAACCCTGGGCCAGTATACCCAGAGCCAAGGCGCCTTACGCGTGGGCTCGCCCTGTTAAATAGAGAGGTTTCCAGAGCAAAAGCACGCATACTGTTGTGCCGTCATTCTGTCCACATTGCTAGAACCAGAAAGAATGACAGTCTATTGAGTTACAGTGAAACCAGGACACGCTGATCAATGACGGTCAGCCTGATGCTTGCTTGCTGACTTCAACATCGAGAGGTAGCCAAGCTGGTACACAACACGGTCGTGGTCTGCCACTACAGTTTACTGGGCCATTACGAATGAGAAGACTAGTGTGCGGCCAGCACTCCTCCACTAATGGCTCATCACAGATGATCTGTAGGCTGCCATCTTCACACCCATCAGGTGAGGCACGTTCGCGCAAGGTCCTGGCCGACCTATGAGCACCTGTGTGCGTGATCAGTGAACGGCACCCCGTCTTCAAGCCGACCAGAATCCTGAACCACAGTCGGCAGTGTGCTCCAGAGAGCACGGTGGGCTGACGTCAAGAATGCTGTGGCGGTAGCTATACTGGATCATTGCAGTACATCTCAGCAGGCAATGCCTTCCTTGCTCCACTGCCGTCGCCAGCACAGCACACGTGCGGCGGCTACGTCACGATTCGCTGATGGTGTGTCAGCACTCCTTGGCGGCATACGCACTTGCGTCCAGTCACTGACAGCAGCTCTTAAGATATTTATACCTTTATACACTCTGCACGTTGAGTAAATGTTATTACAGGTACCTCTGTACCACTGACGCCTCCGGGCGTCCACTGGACCACTCAACCTCACTCTGCGCTCGACCTCCTGATCACAACGCGACCCCAGCACTTGGGTCGCAATAGTACGTTGGAAACACGTTATAATATGAACACCAAACAAACTAAGACAAGGATAATGTAATGTAGTCGAATTAAATTATGGGACGCTAAGGGGAACCGATTAGGAAATAAGACACTGAAAGTATTAGGTGAGTTCTGCTGTTTGAACAACAGAAAAACTGGTGATGGCAGAAGCAAAGCAGACATAATATGTAGACTGGCAATAACAAAAAAAGAATTTTCAAAACAAAAAGTTCTATAAAAATTTAAGTGTAAGAAACTTAGTATTTGTCTGAAGCGTAGCTTTGTAAGGAAGTGAAACGGGGACGTTAAACACTTCATACAAGAAGAGAATAGCATGTTTTATGATTTGATGCTATTGAAAGATGCTGTAGATAAGATGAGTATATGGAGTAACTACTACGGAGATAGTGCACATAACGGGGAATAAAGGAATTTATGGCACAGTCCGTCTGCTTAGCTGGGGTGGGGGATGGGGTGTATGTGCTTGCCTCCCATGTAGCGGGCCCGAGTTCGATTCCCGGCCGAGTTGGGGATTTTGTGCGCTCTTAGACTGGATGTTGTGTTGTGATCATCATTTCATCCTCATCACCGGCATGCAAGTCGCCCAATGTGGCGTCGACTGAAATAAGACTTGCACTCAGCGGCAGAAGTTCCCCGAATGGGTCCTCCCGGCCAACAGTGCGATACGCTCAATTCATTTCATGGCACAATTTCACTGAAAGGAGAGGTCAGTTGATACGACACGCCCTGTGGCATCAAGGAATCGTCAGTTTGGTAACAGAGGCACGTACAGGGGCGTAAAAATTTTAGAAGTATAACAATGCTCGTAAACAATAAGCAGGTTCAAATACATGTAGGATGAAGTAATTACGCAGAGGTAAAGAGACGTGCCCAGTACAGACGAGAGTGGAAAGTTGCATCAAACCGGTCTTCTGATTGATGGTGGCAACAACAACAAGAACAACGACACGGTGCGTATAAACGAAATCATAAAGTTTTGAAAAGAAGTGAATGACGGGAGTCGGAAACCTGCCAAGACACATTACATCCCTATTCAATGCATGAATCTCTTCACAAGTTAGAGAACAATGTTTTGAAGTGTAACTCAATGTGTTTGTAATACAACTAGTTGTTTCTGAAATTCATTCAGACTTCTTTTCCCTGGAGAATAACTGAGAATAATTTTTTTCCCCTTTAGATCATGTTGCCCACTAGCGCAAGGAAACAATTATAAGTATGCCTAAAGTGAGTAAGATGGAAAGATGTTCCTACACCTACTCATAAAACATAATGTATCTTCCAGGTCAAAATTCTCAGTACATTAATACCATCAGGCCAACGGCCTTGCCACAGTGGTAACACCGATTGCTGTCAGGTCACCGAAATTAAGCGCTGTCGGGCTTGGCAGACACTTAAATCGGTGATCATCCGGTTTGTCGAGCGCTATTGGCAAGCGGGGTGAACTCAGCCCTTGTACGGTCAATTGAGAAGTTACTTGACTGGGAAGTAGCGGCCACGGTCACGGAAAGTGACACCGACCGGGAGAGGATGTGCTGACCACATGCCCCTTCATATCTGCTACCGGTGACGCCAGTGGGGTACGGGTGACGTGGCGGTCGGTCCGTTCCGTTGGGCCTTCAAGGCCTCTTCGGACGGAGTTCACTTTTCATATCCTTAGAGAGATCACTTCACTTATTCGGGAGGTGTGAACGCTCACAGAAAAAGAAACATTTAACTTCGGATCATGAGCTGCAACTAAGTAACAAGTGAAGTGTCTTATGGGGGAAACGGCCTAAAGTCCGAGTAGCAGTCACGACATTCATCGTGTGAATACTGGTCGAGGCCTCAGAAACCAGACTCCACAAAGAGCACAGCAGCACTCCTACTGAAAGAAGTAAATCTGGTGATTACCGACTCGTAGACGTGAGAATTACTAGTCACGAAGTAGTATGCCAGTTGGACTAGTACAAAAGAAAGAAATCCCTTTACCTTGTTGAAGGATCAGCGAAAAATTTTAATTAGCGTTGTAGGACAGCAAGAAGGCTCTGCTTCTCTCGAATTTAATCCACGTGTCTTGAACATTACAATGAGTTAATGATTTTCCTGCGGCTATTACTGTCTTCATTCATCACAAACGTGTAGAGAAATGCCTTCAAATCTACTCAAGTACTTATCTTTCAAGGATTATACGGTTACATTTATTCTCTTATGTCAATAAACCGTTGTAAATGAAAAAGCCATGCTCGAAACATGAACATTACTTTGTACACAGATCCCACACATTAACTTCGTCAGTACAACTAGCAAAGAAATTAATTCATATATAAGCGCTGTCTCGCAGGAAGGAATACCACTCGGTTCTTCTTCTTCCCCTAAATTAATCTGAAATTAAGCCACTTTTAAAGTAGGAGCTAATTTACCTCAGGAGCAGGGCGACAAGGCTGTAATAAGAGCGTGAAATGCAGTTTTAAAGGGAGTGCTACTACCCCTTCTTTTCCAACCCCTTCTCCGTTTTCTTGCCACCTCTTGGAGAACACGACGGAAGTCAGAGGATTCATTAGCGGGGAACGAACATTCATGTTGATAGTAAAGGAGCAGATAATTAGAAGAGGGACCTGGACGTGACAGATGGAATTTTCATTTGTGTTACAATCGTGAAGAGAAAGTTCACTGCACAATTCTTTTCAGACACGAGGTACTCTCAAAAGAAAGATAAAAAAATAACGGCTGAGCTGAAATCGAAAACCTATAAAGACACAAACGAGCACACTGTGTTTATCTAAACATTGTCGTAACATTTACATTAGCGCAACGTGACAATATAAGTCTGAAAATATACACTCCTGGAAATGGAAAAAAGAACACATTGACACCGGCGTGTCAGACCCACCATACTTGCTCCGGACACTGCAAGAGGGCTGTACAAGCAATGATCACACGCACGGCACAGCGGACACACCAGGAACCGCGGTGTTGGCCGTCGAATGGCGCTAGCTGCGCAGCATTTGCGCACCGCCGCCGTCAGTGTCAGCCAGTTTGCCGTGGCATACGGAGCTCCATCGCAGTCTTTAACACTGGTAGCATGCCGCGACAGCGTGGACGTGAACCGTATGTGCAGTTGACGGACTTTGAGCGAGGGCGTATAGTGGGCATGCGGGAGGCCGGGTGGACGTACCGCCGAATTGCTCAACACGTGGGGCGTGAGGTCTCCACAGTACATCGATGTTGTCGCCAGTGGTCGGCGGAAGGTGCACGTGCCCGTCGACCAGGGACCGGACCGCAGCGACGCACGGATGCACGCCAAGACCGTAGGATCCTACGCAGTGCCGTAGGGGACCGCACCGCCACTTCCCAGCAAATTAGGGACACTGTTGCTCCTGGGGTATCGGCGAGGACCATTCACAACCGTCTTCATGAAGCTGGGCTACGGTCCCGCACACCGTTAGGCCGTCTTCCGCTCACGCCCCAACATCGTGCAGCCCGCCTCCAGTGGTGTCGCGACAGGCGTGAATGGAGGGACGAATGGAGACGTGTCGTCTTCAGCGATGAGAGTCGCTTCTGCCTTGGTGCCAATGATGGTCGTATGCGTGTTTGGCCCCGTGCAGGTGAGCGCCACAATCAGGACTGCATACGACCGAGGCACACAGGGCCAACACCGGGCATCATGGTGTGGGGAGCGATCTCCTACACTGGCCGTACACCACTGGTGATCGTCGAGGGGACACTGAATAGTGCACGGTACATCCAAACCGTCATCGAACCCATCGTTCTACCATTCCTAGACCGGCAAGGGATCTTGCTGTTCCAACAGGACAATGCACGTCCGCATGTATCCCGTGCCACCCAACGTGCTCTAGAAGGTGTAAGTCAACTACCCTGGCCAGCAAGATCTCCGGATCTGTCCCCCATTGAGCATGTTTGGGACTGGATGAAGCGTTGTCTCACGCGGTCTGCACGTCCAGCACGAACGCTGGTCCAACTGAGGCGCCAGGTGGAAATGGCATGGCAAGCCGTTCCACAGGACTACATCCAGCATCTCTACGATCGTCTCCATGGGAGAATAGCAGCCTGCATTGCTGCGAAAGGTGGATATACACTGTACTAGTGCCGACATTGTGCATGCTCTGTTGCCTGTGTCTATGTGCCTGTGGTTCTGTCAGTGTGATCATGTGATGTATCTGACCCCAGGAATGTGTCAATAAAGTTTCCCCTTCCTGGGACAATGAATTCACGGTGTTCTTATTTCAATTTCCAGGAGTGTATATTATCCAGGTAGGCAAGGAGGAATATCGAAATATTCTACGAACACACACATGTGTATTTCACTTTGCACCTACGGTGAGCTGCTTAGTTCGATCTATGGGCCACTCAGCTTAATTTCTAGTAATAGAAGAACAAATAATAAATAAGACAGGTGATACTGCGTAATGGAATGAATGGAACAAATTGCGATACAGGTGATTTAGTCAGAAAAAGAAAATTTTGGGTGCATTTCGCTTCTCTGAACTGTCCTACATCCAAGTATGTAGTACTATGGGAGGCACTGTATAGTGTGCAGTGGACGGTACATAGTACGTCAGAATTATTTTCTCACATTTCTGTACCACTGGAGGTAACTGGAAGTTTAGGCAAAATACTGTTCGAAGTGATGAAGACGCTTAGAAAAAGTTATCTACTTCCTAAGTTTGTTGGTGGGGTGAATGTCATTTTGTTTTCTGATTTCCCAGACAGCCGAAAAGAATCTCTATGCAGTAGCAGTAGTATTTTGTTTGTTCACTACGATAGAAACTATTTGGATCTTCAGGACAATCTCTATTGGCAGTTGGTAGTAAGGATATACGTATCTGGGAAGAACTGAAAAATTCTCCAGATGAAGGTGAAATTTTGAAGATTTCAGTTGGTGAAGAAAGAGCTCTATAAAAAAAGAAGCATGCCTTCAAAACTATATTCCCGAATTTTAGGTTTCATATATATTTGTACTGTATATTTGACACATTAAGTGAACTGTTTGCTTCAGGTATAGTATATTGCGTGATTAATGGCAGTGACGTAACTTGCTGAATGTTGCTGACAGACATCTGTAGTGAAAAACTTTCCATAGAAAGTAACATAACGACACATCAGAACAACAGAAAGAAATAGTTCGGAACCAGTTTTAGAGGAAAGTTACTTGGCGGAAGGCATATTTAGAATCTCACGAAAAATTGCTGACTGGATTTAGACAAAGGAAGTGTTCCTAATAGAAATATAAGAACATTAAAATCAGAAATGTGAAATATTGTAGAACGCCAGAAATATCATAACTGACGACTGTAGAGAAAGAATTTTTCAAGAAATAGATGAATCACTTACTTTATTTGTATGAGAGAAAATTAGCAATACACGCGTTCTGAAAGACATTATTGGTTCAAAGGATATCCAAGACATATTAAGAGGTGTAGAGGTCAGAAAAGATAATGAAAGCTTTGGGAAACTGCTTCTGAGCAGAAAATTATATTCATAGTAACTGAGATAAAAATTATTTTGCTTATAAGAGAGCTTGTCGGAGATAGCCACATAAAGGCATCAGAGGAACAATATTCTGGATGGGAGAGAGGTTTTCTTGACGCCATCATTAAATTCTGAGGGGTTTATAGTTCGAATGAATGTGTAGGAAATTCTTTTCAGTTATGGTTCTTCTTTCAATGAATTACGTAATGTACAGCACGTAAGCATATGACATTAAAGGATGATATGATAATGTGCACTATTATGCTACATGCTCTTATTGCCTTTAGTTTCTTACTTAATATCGTATATCTGTGGCTTTGGTTAGGTCTTGTGGTGACATATTGATATCAGAACTCTATTTATTTAGACGTGACAGCTTGGACAGAAATGCAGGAGTCGAGGCACGTAAAATTGTATCATGGTAATAAGACAGTCACGATAATGTTACACATATAACGTCAGTGTGTGTAGCTTACCGGCAGATCCGTGAGGGACAATATTTCCCTCATCTTCAAACACGAAATTAATAACAGTAAAAATATAAAAGGTGATCTACGTGAGAAACGTTTAGCTCTTTGCGTTTTACTTAAAATAAATATTTTAATCCGTTTTGAGCTGTTATTATCATTTCTGTCATTGAAATCAGAGAATAACCTTTGTTTTTCGACCTGAATAATGCGTAAAATGTGTTCATGAAGACAGAATGATTCGATAACGTATCTGCCTTCCACTTTGAACGCATAGAAGAGAAATGTGAACGTTTTAATGCACAAAACGGTTTCCTTTCTAGTGAAGGTCATCTTTATGTTTCTTGTGTAACACGTATTTAGTAACTAACCAGATAGGGAGGCTACGTGTACTCTTTTTTCTACACCTTCCGTAATTTTCATGCTGTTTCACAATCTGTATTATTACTGGTAAAATAAAAATAAATAAATTTAACTGAAAAGTGGATAATAATTAGAAAATCATTAAATTATAAAGCAGCTTGATAAAAGCAAATTATAAAACGTTTGTTAGTTTTCGCTTTCCAACTATGAATTGAGACACGAATATGATGCCGATGAAAACAAAATCTTGAGGTCACAAGATGAATCAAGATCGATCCGTAGAGTCACAGAGAGGAAGTTCGTAAAGCTTATTCATAATGTACTGAATTCCATGGCCAATGAGAGGCTTCAGTTGAAAGACAGATTAAGATTTTGATTACATCGCGGTCTAACTACCTTAATTTCCTCCACAACATCAAAGCACATATTTTGAACAGTTCCGTTGTCCTCGTAATGCTTTCAGAAATTTTAGAAAACTTCAGTATGTCCTTGTGGCTTGCCTTTGTCACAGTACGCGTAGTGACGAGTTCCTTCGTCAAACTTGATCCATTTTCTGAAATTGGGAGTAGCACACAATAGCAGAAACGCCAGTTTGAATCTGTGGAAAGTGGAGCGCTCGACTAGACATTTTGCATGCAACAGGTGCACGACTCTATCGGTAATTACTGCCGGAGAATGGCACTCTTGCGAGTTCCTGCCATGTGGCTCCAGCGATAACACAGCTCTACAAAATAAAATTTTTTTTTCGTTGCCAGGGAAGTTTGAACGAAAATAGGATATTGTTATGATACTCATTCCGAGTATATTTGTACTTTTTCCAAATTGGCTCTGGTTTTTGAGATATAGGTTATTTGTGGAAATGAGAGTTTCATGTGGATAATATCGACTGCAGGGTCCATATATGGTGTAATGTATTTGCTACCTGTTTTTTAATTAGTGATATTGTACTATCTTTATTAAACAATTGTGCTCAGGGAGTGCATCTGTGTGGTTGAGGATTACATCATGCAAACATCACACTGTCAGCATGTGTTCAGTCCTGTTGTGCGGTGCGTGTGTTGAAGATATTGAGGGTTGTGCAGATTTGAATTCGGCGGTACTCGACATTCATTTGTTGGCCGAGGTAATCCCCGCAACAGCCGATAGGTAGCGTTCAGTGTAAACAAGAAAAATGGCGATGGTCGAAAGTCACACACATGTGCAGTGCAGCTTCAAGGAGATAGAACCTTTTCATCGTGACGTAGCAAATAAGAGGTGAGTATTCATTTCACACAAAACAATTAATGATGTTTGTTGGATGTGATTGACATGCAAATACAAGAAAGTTCTGCATAATATGTAGTATTTGTGCAATTTTGTTTTAGGAAAACATGAGTTCTTCACGCCGTCTTTGCGTGAACCATCCAGATGAGTTCTGCTACATTTGTGGTGAATACGTTCTTCAAAAGAACAGGAAGAATATCATTCCTTTTGTGAAGGAAGCGTATCTGGCATATTTCGGAATTAAACTTGGAGATCAAGACAAGGCGTGGGCACCCCATAAAGTTTGTAAATACTGTGTGGAGTGCTTACGGCAGTGGACAAAACGAAAAAGGAAAAGCTTAAACTTCGGAGTGCCTATGGTATGGCGAGAGCAGAAGAACCATACAGATGATTGCTATTTTTGCATTGTTAGTGTGAAAGGTTTTAATAGGTTCAAAAAACGAAAGTGGGAATATCCCGATTTGGAGTCAGCAAGAAGACCGGTGGTGCACAGCAACGATGTTCCTGTACCAACCTTCACAACATTACCCACGCTAACATCATCAGATGACGATGTGCACGGCGAGGAATGTACAAGTAGTGGTTCGGAATACGAAGGACGTGAGACACAACCCCAGCAGTTCGACCAGAAGGAGCTCAGTGACTTGATACGAGAACTCAATCTTTCAAAGCAAGCATCAGAACTCTTAGCATCCAGGCTTAAGGAAAAGAACTGTCTTCATCCAAGTGTTAAAATAACAGCTTACCGGACGAGAGAAGAAAACTTTCTTCCATACTTCAACCAAGAAGAGGTTATAGTGTATTGCAGCAATATACCTGGACTTTTACTTGAATTGGGGCTGCCGGAATATAGACCAGAGGACTGGCGTCTCTTCATAGACAGTTCCACTAGAAGTTTAAAATGTGTTCTCCTACACAATGGCAATCGTTACGCATCTATTCCAATTGCCCACTCCACAAAACTTTGTGAAGCATATGCTAACATCAAGATGGTTCTGCAGAAAATTCAGTGTATGCAGCACCAGTGGTTGATTTGTGTTGATTTGAAAATGGTGAACTTCTTGCTTGGACAACAAAGTGGATACACAAATGTTTTATCTGCATGTGGGATAGTAGGGCAAAGCACGAACATTGGAAGCAGAAAACATGGCCTCCAAGGGAACATATGGCTGTTGGTGAAGCAAACATCATTAATGAACCTCTGGTTAGTAGGGACAAGATTGTTCTTCCACCATTACATATTAAGTTAGGACTAATGAAGCAATTCACCAAAGCTTTAGACAGAAATGGTAATTGCTTCACATACATCTGCAATACGTTCCCTGGACTCAGTAGTGAAAAACTTAAGGCAGGAATATTTGATGGTCCTCAAATTCGCAGGCTCATCAACGATACCAATTTTACAAGTGTCATGACTGTCACTGAAGCATCGGCCTGGAACAGTTTTGTCGCTGTTGTAAAATGTTTTTTGGGCAATCATAAAGCCCCCAATTACGAGGAACTGGTCAAAAACATGCTCACTAACTTTCAAAACTTAGGAGCTAACATGAGCATAAAATTGCACTTCCTTCACAGCCACTTGGATCGATTTCCTCGTAATCTAGGTGATTTCAGTGAGGAACAAGGAGAGCGGTTCCATCAGGATACGAAAGGAATAGAAGAAAGATATAAAGGAAAATGGGACAGGCATATGATGGCAGATTATTGCTGGAATCTGCAACGTGACTGTTCTGAAGAGACCTATAAAAGGAAAGCGTGCAGGAAGCGGTTCGTCATGGACGGAAAATAATATACTTATAGAGAAACTTTTCAATTATGTTTTATACGTGGACAAATGCCTATCCGGTTTTCATAGAAGCTATTTATAAAGATTATTTTCTTTTTTCATTGTAGTCTGTAGCGCTCGCGTTCAGTATTAGCAATTTTTTCTAATTTTTTGAATAAATCATGCATTATCTCAAAAACTAGAGCCAAACTGCATAAATGGTTGCTATATTCGTCCTCAGCACCACTAACCCATCCTAAAGCCACTCAAATATCCTTGGCAAGAAAATGAGTGTTGACCAGTGTAATAAATGCTCACAATTGGACCTGAAAAGACCAAACTGTTCGCGACCAAAAACCGAAAAGTTTTCGCTCACCTTATTTATAACGACTGATGATACCTGAGCCAGAATACTCCCTGAAAAATTTATTGCCAGAGAACTGTAGATTCCTTGGACCTTTAATTTGGAGCCATTACCGCCTTTTGCGGAACGACATTTGTTGATACACAGCTTATCGTTCACATGGCATAAACTCGTAGATCCAATATTACAGTAAACGTGGCTTGACTACGAAACAACAAGAGGGTGCGAGGGCAGATAACACCCACAGATATGTATTTCAGAGGATGGATATATTAATAACTATAACACTGGTCAACACTCATTTTCTTGCCAAGGATATTTGAGTGGCTTTAGGATGGGTTAGTGGTGCTGAGGACGAATATAGCAACCATTTATGCAGTTTGGCTCTAGTTTTTGAGATAATGCATGATTTATTCAAAAAATTAGAAAAAATTGCTAATACGGAACTCGAGCGCTACAAACTACAATGAAAAAAGAAAATAATCTTTATAAATAGCTTCTATGAAAACCTGATAGGCATTTGTCCACGTATAAAACATAATTGAAAAGTTTCTCTATAAGTATATCATTTTCCGTCCATGACGAACCGCTTCCTGCACGCTTTCCTATTATAGGTCTCTTCAGAACAGTCACGTTGCAGATTCCAGCAATAATCTGCCATCATATGCCTGTCCCATCTTCCTTTATATCTTTCTTCTATTCCTTTCATATCTTGATGGAACCGCTCTCCTTGTTCCTCACTGAAATCACCTAGATTACGAGGAAATCGATCCAAGTGGCTGTGAAGGAAGTGCAATTTTATGCTCATGTTAGCTCCTAAGTTTTGAAAGTTAGTGAGCATGTTTTTGACCAGTTCCTCGTAATTGGGAGCTTTATGATTGCCCAAAAAACATTTTACAACAGCGACAAAACTGTTCCAGGCCGATGCTTCAGTGACAGTCATGACACTTGTAAAATTGGTATCGTTGATGAGCCTGCGAATTTGAGGACCATCAAATATTCCTGCCTTAAGTTTTTCACTACTGAGTCCAGGGAACGTATTGCAGATGTATGTGAAGCAATTACCATTTCTGTCTAAAGCTTTGGTGAATTGCTTCATTAGTCCTAACTTAATATGTAATGGTGGAAGAACAATCTTGTCCCTACTAACCAGAGGTTCATTAATGATGTTTGCTTCACCAACAGCCATATGTTCCCTTGGAGGCCATGTTTTCTGCTTCCAATGTTCGTGCTTTGCCCTACTATCCCACATGCAGATAAAACATTTGTGTATCCACTTTGTTGTCCAAGCAAGAAGTTCACCATTTTCAAATCAACACAAATCAACCACTGGTGCTGCATACACTGAATTTTCTGCAGAACCATCTTGATGTTAGCATATGCTTCACAAAGTTTTGTGGAGTGGGCAATTGGAATAGATGCGTAACGATTGCCATTGTGTAGGAGAACACATTTTAAACTTCTAGTGGAACTGTCTATGAAGAGAGCACCACGTTACATGCCTGTTACCCTCCAAAGCTGTAATTAATGCTAATAGAATTTGGCTGTTTTCATTAGCAGAAGTACATCTGATTTAGTTACCACAACCAATGAACCAAATGAGTAGTAAACTGTATATTCATTATCGCCGTACTCTAGAACCCATAGGTTGGCGCTGCAATCAAATTTCTATAACTTAGGCTGATCCCTTAATTTATTGATACTTTTGAGATAATTTTACATCCAGATTCCCTTACATTATTTTAGTATTTGTCTACCATTGCTTTCTTTGTTCAAAATGTTTCTTCGATGATGAAAAAGAGCACATGTACTAGAGCATGGATTAAAGGCACCTGGTTCTCTTCACTGATGAGTACAGGATTTATTTCATCGCTGAAGATTGTCGCAAAATGTAGAGCGACGACGTTCCAGTGAAGGTCTTTCATCACTAGCCTGGGTAGTTTGAGGGCTGTGCAATATCAGGACAGGCTCCTCCAATTGTCCAGTCCTACTCTCCACACTTCGGTTATGGGTTCATCTTTGAAGACAATAATGCATGAGCTCACCACGGCCACTTCATGAGTACCTTTTTCCAAGAGACTGCAGTTAACCGAATGGAATGGATTGCGGTAACTGTTGACGTGAAAATGACTGTCAATTTTTAGGAGCAGTTGAAAATTACAGTGTCTTTTTGCAGAAGTTCTCCTCCCACAATGGACGGTCTCAGTTGGACAGCCGTCGAAGTGACTGTCAAACCTGAACGTCGAAGTCTTGACCACGTTTGTGGACCTTATGACAGCGTGCAGGATGGAGCAACACAAAACTGAAAATGACCAAGCAGCCGATCTTCATTTGACAGATGTCTAAACTGGACCACGTTTCTTCGTTATTGGTTTGTTCTTAATTCACAGTAAAGTTATTATCTTTTTAGGCTTTATTCTGTCATTATCTGCTCCCCTTTAATCTAAGACTGAAGATCGCAGATATGCGAGGTGGTGCAAAAGTTTCACTGAGTAGCTCATGTCCAGATCACCTTTACAACAAAAATTATTAACATTTTTCCCCGATGTTCTGCGACTAGATGCAATTCCGAATTTTTTCTCAGATGACTTTCATTCCATTGCCTGCTTCGATGGACTGTGAGAAAGAGGTAGCGAACGTATGCAAATATCACATAGCGAGGTGATACAGTAGACCCGTATTCGTGTGAACGACTATTTAAATCCTATCTGGCTATCCATATTTAGGTTTTCTGCGATTCTGGTGCGTTGTTGAAAACGAATGGTTCCTTTGAAAGAGCAAGGTCGGTTTCCTTCCCCATTCTCCACCATTTCGAGGTTCTGTCCCGTCTCTAGTGGGCTCGGCATCGACTAGGCGTTAGACTCTATTCTTTTTTCTAACCGTCGCTTATAAACACTCATGTTCTGGTCTTCTTTGAACACATTAAGAAGCCCCAATGGTACAATGACTGGCGTAAAAATGAAACACTCAGTAGAGGAGGAGATAATGAAATCAGACTTCACGAGTCGATACGGAAATGACGTTACTTCAGTGATTTAAAAAATCAAGTCAAATAACGAAGAACTTGGCAATAAGAGCCCACTTATCAGCACGGAGCTGCACCATCTCTGGCTCGGATGCGTGCACTGATTCGGTTGGGAAGACTGTCATGTATCCTTACTGAGGCAAATTGGCCTACAGCTGTTGTAACTGGTTCTTGATATCCTTGGCGTTGGGACCGAGCTGAAATCCGAGCTGGTCCCACACGTGTTCTATCGGGCACGGGTCCGGGTATCTCGCTGGTGGTGGGTGTACCTCAACATCACTCAGACGGTTCATAGAGACACGTGGTATGCATGGGCGAGCATTTTCCTGCTGAAAAATGACACCACGATACTGTCGCATGAGGGCGGAGAATGTCCGTGACGAACCGTTGTGCCGTTAAGTTCCGTCAGTTATTACCAGCTGTCACCTGAAGTCATGCCCGTTGGTTCCCAGCACCATGACGCTAGGAATACGAGTAACACCACTGTGACTCCTCAGAACAGTGGAATAATTGGACTTCGTCACAGTTCGCAGCCACACTCGCCGACAATTGTTGTTCGGGATACTGTAGAACCACGATTCACTACTGAACACAATGCGACGCCATTCATGAACTGTCCATGCTTACCGGTCAAAGCACCACGCCAAACGACGTCCTTTTTTTTGTGATGTTGGTGGAAGCTTACACACGGACAGTAACCACCAAGTTCGCCCGCTGGTAGTCTTGGACCAATGCTGTGAAAAGACCCGGAATGTTTCAGGGAGTCCTAACCTAGTTCTCCGATTGCAGGCGCAGAGTTGGAGAGGTTACTACGTGCTTGGTCCAAAATAAAGCGATCATCCGTTGTGGTGGTCAGACGAGATGGGAAACTTGACATCGGGCAATTCTCTCATCCGAATGTCCGCAAAATCTGAATATTGATCGATTCCATCAGCTTGCTAAATAGAGATCCACACTAAGACCCCTTTCGAACGCTGTCAGATGCTGATAACGCTGTCTCATACGAGTACGAGGTCAGTTTGTGCCTTTCACTCTAATCAAGCGACATCTGAAGCTGTTCAAGCCTCAATCGTGTCCTATCAGGCCCAATGATAACAGTGCATATGAACAACATTAAAGCACCCTCATGGTCGTGCTACCTGTCACAAACATTTGCAACTGTAATCATTTACACACTCGCCGATAGTGCGTACTTGTAAGAATTTACACTGATCCGAATATGTCTTCTGAGTACTTTGCTTCGTGAGGCAGTTTCTTTGACACTTAAAATTTCGAAGAAATATGAATCACCGCACAAATTATTTGTTCACCCTGTAATTATTTCTGATTATTTTCACTGGTGTACATAAGATTTGGCTTCTCATAGTGTGTTGATAAGGACTGGGTCGGCCGCCTTCTTAAAATTTCGGTAAGCTGTCACTCCGCTTAGGCCAGTGGTCGCCAAACTGCGGCCCGCGGGCCGCATGAGGTGCGAATTAAATATTCGTGCTGCCCGCGGTTCTCAGCCGTATTTTATAACAATATGTATTTAGCAGCCAACAGACAAATTCAAGAAGCAACAACTAAAATTAAGAGTTTCTGAAGGGTGCAGTTTTTCTCGCCAGTAACAATCAAAAATACTTACAGAGTCAGTAATATCTTAAATGTACTTAATTTTAATTGACGCTGGTGACTTCGACCGTGGGCCAAGTAAAATTGACCACCTGCCTCTGGGGGCAAAAAGGCAACTGGCACGACCACTGAGGGATTACTGGAATGTGAGAGATGTTTCCCTTCTTTTACTGACAACTCGCGGGCGTGCGCGACTCGTACGGACAAGCTACTATTGTGTAAATTTTGACGTGGACGTAACACGGATTTGTGAATGTGCACTACATAGAAAGTTGACTTCAAATGCGGTACTTATCTGCAACAAATAACATTATATTCACTCTGTTGTAATACAACGCAGCGAGTGAAAGAAAGCTGGTATTTCATTCATCAGACTTTGTACGGACAAATATTATTATTAATATGAGTCATTAGCAGACACGGTGAAACCAACAACATTTCATCATGCAGATATCGTGTGACAACTGTTAGACTGCTCAGGTTGCCAGTAATCTGAAACAGACCACAATCAACACGAAGTGTTCCGAATGGTACCAGCATCTAGCGATCCGTACTTTGGGGCTGCAAATTACAGAGGTCTTTGAGATCGAAGTTTTATTTAAAATTTTCTCGAGGTACTTTTCCACCACGTAAATGGCTTAGCACGGACAGTGAAGTTTACCCAACTTGTAGATGCTAACTGCAACTACATTGTCATTAATATTACGTTGTATTTGACAGTTAACTACACGTGTTGTCCGTATCTGACTTTGCCAATGACATCTTGCAGTCTAACGTTCAAATTCTTCATAGTTGCCCTCTGCCCTAATGCCATCTACTACAACTGTCGGTTCGCCGCTACAGGGGACAATGCAGAGCGTCCCTTTCGTCGGCAGGCAGACATAAAGTACTTTTAATCGCACTATAATGAGAATTCTCTCTCACATGATAGTCAGAGATTCTGCATTTAGAAGATGCAAAACGGATTGCATACATTTTAATAGGTGCAAATATGGACGAGAAAACCAAAAACGTTCATCACGAGAAACATTACGTAAATAAATTTTATACTTAGATTTACCACTGCAATTGTTGGCTGCCTACGTGACTGGAGGAGAACAAGTGGTTTGGTTGGAATCCCAGAACTTCATGGACCAATAAATAACAACTGTATAAAAATTACGTTTTAAGCCAAACATATTCGAACAATCTCAAAACAGGTGTACCATCTTCCATGTATAATTACATGCTCAGTGAGTGTTTAACTGCATCGAACATGAGAAGGTTGTTCTACATGTGGTGAAATAGATCAGTAATCCGCGCAATGTCTTATGTCTTGTAGCAACAGGAGTAATATGAGCGGCAATAAGTCTAACGCTGAGACACTAAATGGGATTGCTGTTAGGCTAACATTAACAGTAGAGTGAACGTTTTATCGTAGCCAAAATAGACACGAATCCAACACTTGTCACAATTTTAAAAACTTAATGTTTTACTACCAAGGGCTGCTGATACATATTCTTTATTGAACAATCAGTTTCGGTTCAAGGACCATCACCAGGTTCAAAAACATTTACGTCATTCTAGGCAATATTAAATGAATAACGTCACACAATAAAATTCATGAATTCGTCACTGTTGTCAAATAGTAATATAAATTACATCGTCAGTCACCAAAATGTGCCGAACAGTCCACTGATTCATATTATGTAAACAGTCAGAATTAAAATTATGGAAGCATTCTACACACTGCAGTACTGACGAATTAGTGGAGTTTATTAACACAGTAGTTAGCGGACTGGACTCATATGCCTGAGAGCGACTGTTCAAACCCGCATCCGGCCATCCTGATTTAGGTTTCCCATGATTTCCTAAAGCGCTTCAGGCAAATGCCGAGGTGGTTCCTTTGAAAGGGCACGGCCGATTTCCTTCCACAGTTGTTCCCTCCCCCCCCCCCCCCCACCTCAAACCAACCAACCAACCAACCTTGGCCGGCCGCGGTAGTCTAGCGGTTCAGGCGCTCAGTCCGGAACCGCGCGACTACTACGGTCACAGGTTCGAATCCTGCCTCGGGCATGGATGTGCGTGATGTCCTTAGATTAGTTAGGTTTAAGTAGTTCTAAGTTCTAGGGGACTGATGACCACAGATGTTAAGCCCCATAGTGCTCAGAGCCATTTGAACGAACCTTATTATTTAACGTAACTGATCGTCAGGATGAACAAACGTCGCGAGTTTCGTATAGTTTCCGGTACGAAATTGTAACAGTGAATAGATTATTGCCAGCCGGGGTGACCGAGCGGTTCTAGGCGCTACAGTCTGGAACCACGTGATCGCTACGGTTGCAGGATCGAAGCCTGCCTTGGGCATGGATGTGTGTGATGTCCTTAGGTTAGATAATTTTAAGTAGTTCTAAGTTATAGGGGACTGATGACCTTAGAAGTTAAGTCCCATAGTGCTGAGAGCCATTTGAACCATTTTTGAATAGATTATTCAAGAGGAGCCTGGTGGAGGTAAAATAAAGTAACTTGAGGGTTCATATGAACCGGTATGAATATAATTCAACAAGTAACTGCAAACAAAATAAGTACATTTGGTTTTGACGTTCTGTCAAAATGTCGGTCCATTATCTCTGAGAAATCTTCGCACTAACGGTTTTAAACACCAATATACTTATACAATGAAGTGCAGACTCATATTGGTCCCTTTAGTTTGAAACTTCTGTAAGTGCATTTGTAGCCTATAATACAAACGCCGCTAACACGATTCTTCGCGAACGGCAAAAAAGATTGAGCGACAAGTCGCTCAGTTTTACTCGCCTCCTCCCATTTATGCTACCAAGAGAACACTAACGTATAATGTATTCACCTATCAGCGGGAAGCAACGAACAGCTATGAATAAAATTATTTTCTGTGACCCTTCAGCGAGAAAGCCTTCGGAACAAATGAAGTAGCACATAATTTGTGGTTATTTTAGTAAAGCTCAGGTATTTGAATACGTCTGCCGCTCTAAGAGGAGAAACATGAAAAGCAGCGACGCCAGATGAAGTAAAGTGTAAATACGCGCGCCGCCCCACAGCGAGAAAAACCTTTATCAGCACCGGCATGAACGGGTTAAATACAAGTGCAGTGACTGTTATTAATGAGTTAATCATCTACTCACACAAACAACACAACACTTCGTCAGGCAATTAGTGTCACAACTTGACGTCTCTTAGTGCGGCAACAATCAGAAACAGGAAACAGTTGACTGGCACGAAGTGTTTCGAAGGGTGCATTCTTTTGACGATGAGTACTTGGGGGACGGCGGCCAATATGCTGCAGTCTTACTATAGCTAGTCCACTGGGGCTTGTAATATTTTAATTTATGCATGTTATCAATTGTTAATAATTTCATTACTTATGTGGCTCGAGATGCCTCCACACAATGTCAGTATTGGGCCTTGAGCAGAGAATCTGACGAGCACTGGATTAGGCAGTGCCAATAACCTTTAATGTTTATATATCACAACTGAAATTTCGAAATTTTGTCATCCTCAGATGGTCTGGAAGTACCGAACTGATTGCTTCCAGCCGGTCGCTTTGGTCGAGCGGTTCTAGGCACTTCAGTCCGCAACCACGCAGCTACTACGGTCGCAGTTTCGAATCCTGCCTCGGGCATGGATGTGTGTGATGTCCTTAGGTTGGTTTAAGTAGTTCTAAGTCTAGGGGACTGATGACTTCAGATGTTAATTTCCATAGTGCTTAGAGCCATTTGAACCAATTGATTGCTTCCAGACCACCTGATAATGACAAAATGTCGAAATTGAAATGGTGATACTTAAACAAAAAATATTTTTGGCACAGCCTAAGCGGAATGACAACTTTCAATTTTCATATTGTCGTACGACGTTAAGCAACCAGGACTTGATTGTTCCTCGGGCTAGAAAACTCGGAAGTAAAAATGTGGGACATATATTGATGGATGTTATGACGCGATATCACGTGATTTGCACTTATATGGGAACTGCTCTTTGTCTATCTTGAATAGCAGACCGGAATGAAGTAGCGGGCCACAATGAGTGGCCGGCCGCCTATTATATCGCAGGATGGCGCTTTGGAACACGAACAATTGTCACATGACTGTCGACTACACATTGAAGGACGGCGTGGATCATTACGTGTATCCCTGAAGTTTTCCATTCTGAGACCGCTTCCAGCAGTAATTAAGCTCATTTCGTCTGAACATCGGGAAAAGTTCATGCAGTTAAGCCGGTAGCAATAGACACGCTCTTAATCCTGCGTTATCGGAAGATTCCAATCCTTACTTATCGACATAATGTTGTTGAAACACAAACATAACTCTTCTCGAAGAGAAATAATAAAGTATTATGATTGTTTATTTCTGCAACGTCGTTTATTTCTTCCAGGCGTTAAATTGTGATACATCTACTACTAAAACAACTATTTCTTTGCACTAATTTAAATCTAATGATTTTTCATAGTTCGTGAGAATTTTGATAAGTCTCATACAGCATGAACAAAATAATTACTATATTACTATAATTATTTACATCTTCCCCGCCGGCCGAAGCGGCCGTGCGGTTAAAGGCGCTGCAGTCTGGAACCGCAAGACCGCTACGGTCGCAGGTTCGAATCCTGCCTCGGGCATGGATGTTTGTGATGTCCTTAGGTTAGTTAGGTTTAACTAGTTCTAAGTTCTAGGGGACTAATGACCTCAGCAGTTGAGTTCCATAGTGCTCAGAGCCATTTGAAATATTGAACATCTTCCCCATTCTGTTTTTACTTAATTACGGGAGGACTTGTTTATGGAAAAAGTTCAAGGCAATCGTAAAATGCGTTTTAGACAGGTACGTGCCGAGTAAAACTGTGAGGGACGGGAAAAACCCACCGTGGTACAAAAACAAAGTTAGGAAACTACTGCGAAAGCAAAGAGAGCTCCACTCGAAGTTTAAACGCAGCCAAAACCTCTCAGACAAACAGAAGCTAAACGATGTCAAAGTTAGCGTAAGGAGGGCTATGCGTGAAGCGTTCATTGAATTCGAAAGTAAAATTCTATGTACCGACTTGACAGAAAATCCTAGGAAGTTCTGGTCTTACGTTAAATCAGTAAGTGGCTCGAAACAGCATATCCAGACGCTACGGGATGATGATGGCATTGAAACAGAGGATGACACGCGTAAAGCTGAAATACTAAACACCTTTTTCCAAAGCTGTTTCACAGAGGAAGACCGCACTGCAGTTCCTTCTCTAAATCCTCGCACAAACGAAAAAATTGCTGACATCGAAATAAGTGTCCAAGGAATAGAAAAGCAACTGGAATCACTCAATAGAGGAAAGTCCACTGGACCTGACGGGATACCAATTCGATTCTACACAGAGTACGCGAAAGAGCTTGCCCCCCTTCTAACAGCCGTGTACCGCAAGTCTCTAGAGGAACGGAGGGTTCCAAATGACTGGAAAAGATCACAGATAGTCCCAGTCTTCAAGAAGGGTCGTCGAGCAGATGCGCAAAACTATAGACCTATATCTCTTACTTCGATCTCTTGTAGAATTTTAGAACATGTTTTTTGCTCGCGTATCATGTCATTTCTGGAAACCCAGAATCTACTATGTAGGAATCAACATGGATTCCGGAAACGGCGATCGTGTGAGACCCAACTCGCCTTATTTGTTCATGAGACCCAGAAAATATTAGATACAGGCTCCCAGGTAGATGCTATTTTTCTTGACTTCCGGAAGGCGTTCGATACAGTTCCGCACTGTCGCCTGATAAACAAAGTAAGAGCCTACGGAATATCAGACCAGCTGTGTGGCTGGATTGAAGAGTTTTTAGTAAACAGAACACAGCATGTTGTTATCAATGGAGAGACGTCTACAGACGTTAAAGTAACCTCTGCCGTGCCACAGGGGAGTGTTATGGGACCATTGCTTTTCACAATATATATAAATGACTTAGTAGATAGTGTCGGAAGTTCCATGCGGCTTTTCGCGGATGATGCTGTAGTATACAGAGAAGTTGCAGCATTAGAAAATTGTAGCGAAATGCAGGAAGATCTGCAGCGGATAGGCACTTGGTGCAGGGAGTGGCAACTGACCCTTAACATAGACAAATGTAATGTATTGCGAATACATAGAAAGAATGATCCTTTATTGTATGATTATATGATGGCGGAACAAACACTGGTAGCAGTTACTTCTGTAAAATACCTGGGAGTATGCGTGCGGAACGATTTGAAGTGGAATGATCATATAAAATTAATTGTTGGTAAGGCGGGTACCAGGTTGAGATTCATTGGGAGAGTGCTTAGAAAATGTAGTCCATCAACAAAGGAGGTGGCTTACAAAACACTCGTTCGACCTATACTTGAGTATTGCTCATCAGTGTGGGATCCGTACCAGGTAGGGTTGACAGAGGAGATAGAGAAGATCCAAAGAAGAGCGGCGCGTTTCGTCACCGGATTATTTGGTAACCGTGATAGCGTTACGGAGATGTTTAGCAAACTCAAGTGGCAGACTCTGCAAGAGAGGCGCTCTGCATCGCGGTGTAGCTTGCTCGCCAGGTTTCGAGAGGGTGCGTTTCTGGATGAGGTATCGAATATATTGCTTCCCCCTACTTATACGAATGTAAAATTAGAGAGATTAGAGCGCGCACGGAGGCTTTCAGACAGTCGTTCTTCCCGCGAACCATACGCGACTTGAACAGGAAAGGGAGGTAATGACAGTGGCACGTAAAGTGCCCTCCGCCACACACCGTTGGGTGGCTTGCGGAGTATCAATGTAGATGTAGATGTAGATGTAGGCAGTTACACGTCATTATGGCAGGCCACTTGACTTTTATTGGATTCTGTACTACACTTTTCAGTGACGTAGATACAGCATAGTCATGAAGTCTGCAAACAACGGTAGGAATGATCTAACAATTGTTATCCGTTCATCGTTCACGGAGCCAATCGAGAAGCTTTGTGACATTCCTCATCGTCGGAAAATCTGCGACTGCTGCGAATCAGTTCCTCGATGGCCTGGACATTTTTGTCTGAGGTCGATGCCGAATGCCCGTCCTTCCTGAACAACACCACCCATGTCTGTGCGGTCATGATCAAATTGTTTGCGCCACTTCGCTACGGCTGGACGCGGCACTGCACTTGGTCCATATACTGCCAGAATTTCACGGTGAATCTGTGTGCAATTTAGACGTTTTGCCCACAAGAATCTTACCGTCCCGCTCACTCCAACTTTGGAGTAATTTTCCAGGTGCTGTGCACTTCCACACTGTGATGCACGTGTTTTCCATACCTTAGCAGAACTGCGACTGTGGGAAGCCCAGAACATGTACTCTCTTCAGCCAGTGCGTCACTCTTGTTGCGTAATGGTCGTAGCTTGGGACGACATGTGCATCTTGCTTTTTGAAGTTGATTTGTAAAACAATTACAGTATTATCCTAAAAATAGAAAATGCTACCTATTTTAAAAAAAATTATTAATCGCATCGACTTAGTGGCCAAGACATGGCCCTCGTGTCAGTCGAGAGTTAACTAACGCGAGAACGATCGCGTAGTGTACTGTCGTATAAAATGTATAAAGCTCCAGGATGTGAATAAACGAAAGCTTGTGATAGACCAGAAAGCACTTTTGTGTGTTGTTAACTAGCAACAGATGATATCAGACGTACCAGCCTCGTCATATCAGCCCAGGTTAACTATCCTTACATGGCAATGATTTAGTTATCTGGATGCATTCCCACTATCGACGCATTCGCACTCTTTGATAGGTACGCTCTACAAGTTACTGATGCTCACAACGGCAGCAAGTTTTTCATCCCTGTTTAGACTATACTGTTGTGGTGGTCTTAACTCCATATTAATTTCTATGTCCTGTGACATGCATTAGCAGACGTAGTGTTGCTGAGCAGTTACTTCCACACCGCATGTTGAGAAGGTTATAACAACACTGTCGTGTGACTAGGGCCTCCCGTCGGGTAGACCGTTCGCCGGGTGCAAGTATTTCAATTTGACGCCACTTCGGCGACTTGCAGGTCGATTGGGATGAAATGATGATAATTAGGACAACACAACACCCAGTCCCTGACTGGACATAATCTCCGACCCAGCCGGGAATCGAACCCGGGCCCTTAGGACTGACATTCTGTCGCGCTGACCACTCAGCTACCGGGGACGGACATAACACTACACAGACGTATAGATCTGGTACAGCTTGTACATGTTCAACGATATTCGACGTATTATTGTGGTTGTATACTGTACACTGAATGTGTTGCTGCTTGAAATAATTATATTTGAAATTAATTATTTCTATATTCTGAAAGAAATATTGTGAAAGTTGTATCTTAAGTTGCTATTTACTGAAATTCTGAATAATCTGATCTTTCCCCGAGGGAAAAAATAACATAGTATTTTGAATGTGATCTTCCCTCCACGAGGTAACGAAGCTAATGAGTCTTTTGGCACGTCGAGCCTTGGCGTACGCATGTAGAGTATAATCGGTCATCGTTTGGTCAACGTGGAAGTTAGTCAACGTTAAACGCTTACAGTGATAGGAAGCAGTTAAAATCCGGCTACGAACATTAATTGCATCGGATAGAAGAACATGAATTAAAGAAAGCCATTATAGAGCTCAAACCACGATCTCATGATGAAAGATAAGACTTAACAAGGAGGGAATGCTACGAGTTAAATACCACCAAATAATCGGGTTGATCAGGGGTAGGGCTTGTTTTGGACAGCCTACATTGTGCTGGCTGGAAGCCATGGACAATGTGAAGCGACAATTTTAACACTGCTTGATTTCACCAAGGCTTTTGATACTGTATGTTTTGATATTTTCCTTTTCTATTTACTTTGTTTTCGTGCCATATATACTCTCGGTTGGGATGGTTACTGTTGGACTTGACTTGGTTAATTCAGTAGGTGATCGAATGCACTTCCTGTCGCCAACCCGTTACCCTCGAGGGAGAAATGTGTGTTCCATAAACTGTCTGCTTGCAGTGTTATCCATAAGAAAGTGTGCGAATGTTTTCTAAATATATGTGAATCGTGTAACTGATGCGGAACCTGGGTGCCAGCCTGGTATTCACCTAATCGGATGTGGGGAAACTATCTAAATACCTCATCAGGCTGGCCGCCACTCTGGCCCTCCTCGTTAATTTGCCAAGCGGATACGACATGGGCCAATGCACCTGCCCTAATGCCGTAAGCGGCGTGCTGTCACGCGTGACTATAGGGGCTAGTATTCTGTAGATTTCGGTACATTACTTATTATCATGAAACAGCTGAATTTCTCAAACAGTGCAGTACCGAGGTTCAACAGCTACCTTAAAAACAGATGTCAGAGAGTCATATGTGGACAGGAGATACCATCATGCCAAAATGTGCTTTCTGTGATACCGAAGTTTCCGTCGTTACATTGCCTTCCCGTCATACATAAATGACGTGTCATCTGTCATTCCCTCGTGCAAGTTCCATTTATAATTTGACGATATCCACATGTACTTAAGTGCCAGCCCAGTGAACACTGCTGCTACCGCGTTAGGTATGAATGGCGACCTCTATTCAATATAACGATGTGCACAAAACTTTGGCCTTACACTAAGTCTTAAGACGTCACAGGTCATCCTCAGATCACATAAAGAGTTCATCATCAGATATCTTCATGAAAAAGTTCCGGTTATACTTCTCAGTTGTATCCAATCACTGTTTCAAAAACAGAAAAATACCTAATCATACTCTCTGATGAACATATAAATTGCAAAACATACACGATATATCTCACCTGCCTACATGTAATTCAAAAGTTATATTTCCACCTTAGACTAAGCAAAAATTAATGTAGTCCTTAATCCTGCAAAATTTTTATTACTATGTACAAAATGGCACAAACAGTGAATACATCAGACGTCTCGAGCTAACTGTGTGGAACATTTGGTTGTTTGATGATATCGGGCTTGCTGCACTCAGTGTTGGAATGTCGGCTCAACTACGTATCTACAGTGTTAAGAACACTACAATCTACACGTTTCGAAGGCAAATCTTCATCTCCAGACTTACTGTACAACAAATCTCCAAGAGTGACAAATATATAACATGAACAAGAGTAATGAAAAGCATGAAATAACCTTGGTAATTTCTTTGCAACCATATCTTCTTAACATTTTAAGTGACAAAACAAAACTGTTCACATGTACTGATAAGCTCGGATATCTTCGGTTGTGTACAGCTCGCACCAGTGCTAACGCACAACGCACTGGCAGTGCGGCAGCACCAAATGTAACACACTTTTAGCATTGTACGCTAGAGTTCAAAATGAAAGCGACAAACGGAAATTTTGCTAAGTTGCGTTTATTTTGCCACAAAACAGTATAAAGAAGTGATAGCAAAATAAGTAAACAATGTACGGGATACAGAACGTAATAACTGCGACATGCAAAATTATAGAAAAAAACGTTCTTCGTTTGTTTGCCAACTTCCGGGATTTACACACACATTCCGACTACTGGTTAACGTGCTCTGGGTGGGGTGTTACCACCTCTGGCACCAATACAGGCCTGACAACGACGGGACATACTGTGAATCATGTCATCAATCACACGTTGAGGCAATAACGCCCATTCTTCCTGCAGAGCTGCTCACAAGCCATGGAGAGTGGTTGGTGGATGTTGACATGATGCAACCCATCTCCCTAGTGCATACCAGAAATGCTCTATTGGGGTTCAAATTGGAAAAGCGAGCAGGCCGCGCCATGCATGTAGTATCTTCCATTTCCAAAGAACGTCAACCACCTGTGCTCATTGAGGTCGAGCATTATCGTCCATCAATACGAATTCTGGGCCCACAGCACCTCTCAACAATGGTGCATAAGATCCCAAGATCTTCTCACAGTACCTGACACCAGTTAAATCTTGCTGATTCACCAGTAGTTTCATGAAGAGGTGTTAGAGTGGTCAACATAATTCCTGCCCACACCATTAAGGATGCTCCTCGATCTCGGTCTCTTTCCACAATGTTTAGGTCCTAAAATCGTGTTACACGTTCCCTCCAGATGCGAATCCGTCGAGAATCACTCTTCAGACCAAATAGGGACTCATTTGTAAAAACAACATTGGCTCACCGTTCGACCATCCAGGTGGCATGGTGACAGCTCAACTCTAGACGTTCCCTTCTGAGAAGACAAGCCAGAGGTAAGCAAACACCAGGTCTCCAACAATAAAGGTTTGCTTCGATGCGACATGTCCAGGCATGCTGCAAGGTCAGATGCCAGTTGCAATGCGGTAGTAAGGCAGTACCATCGTCCCCTTACAACCAAATGACGGTCCACTCTTTCTGATGTCACACTTGGTTGGCCCTACCCTGGTCTCTGGGATACAGTTTCGGTCTCTATGAACTATCAAAATGGTTCAAATGGCTCTGAGCACTATGGGACTTAACTGCTGTGATCATCAGTCCCCTAGAACTTAGAACTACTTAAAACTAACTAACCTAAGGGCATCACACACATCCATGCCCGAGCCAGGATTCGATCCTGCGACCGTAGCGATCGCGCGGTTCCAGACTGTAGCGCCTAGAACCACTCGGCCACTCCGGCCGGCCCTATGAACTATCGCCTAATCCGTGAAGCAGCAGAACGATTCACATTAAGCCATCAGCCACATCAATTTGCGACTCTCTAGCTTCATTCTTCTTATGGTCCCTCCACAGCAGAAAGTCTGCAGGCGTCTTCTCTGTGCCATACTACACCATCTGCGACTGTGTACACAGCGATTGTGAATGTGGGACTACCCTGTAAACACTACCTCGCTTGATAGGTCCTCTGACGTCATTGTTGGCGTGGTTGTCTGTTCATTGGAATGCTGCCTTTTGTGCAGAACCCGATTGTAACGATACCTGTTTACAGTTGGTATAACTATATCGTGAAATTGACATTGGATGGAGAAATAGCAGTTTCTTGCTTGAACTTTGGACACCAGTGTATTTGTTCCCTTAATGGTGTGACAGGTTTACTTACAAACGTTTTTATTTTCTTTGGTTACGTGTAATTACTGCATACTATTTTATATACACATTGTAATACTTTTAGCTTTTTGAAATGCAGACATACTTCTCGAATCAACAAATAAGAGCACATTTGTATTTTTACGTGGTCTGTGGGGAGTTGGACCCACAATACACTCTGCCTCCTAAAACTCCTGTCCAGCTGGACATGGGGACTGCATCCTTTCACCATTTTTCACACCTACAAATCCTTGATCTGCCCCAACTTTTGTTATAGCAGCGTCTCCTGTATTTTCGCCCCTTCCAGATTCTATAAAGCCCTCAAAATCCTTGAATGCTATGCTCTCCATCTCGCCTTCTGCATCCACCTCCTGTCCCCCACGTGGATCCTCCACGACATCATCACTTTCCCACATTTTCTCCTTTTCCTCAAACACATCTGCACCCTGTACATCGTCCGCAGACTCGATCCACCCCACCACCTTTTGTCTTCTATCCTCTCTACTACCAGCCTATTGCTGAGCCGTTACCATGGTATCCTGTCCTCTCTCCATCTCTACACCATCCACCTTCTTTCCCAGTTCAGCTTACAGCACCTACCTCTCCCAGGAATGAGCTTTCCCCTGATATATACCCTTCCTACCAACTCTAACTCCATCTTCCTCACTCCCACTCCTTAGAGCTGTATCTCCTCTCCCCTTCCCCTGAACGATTTTTTCCTCCCTCCTCCGACCCCCCTCCCTTTCCAGTGAACCCCTTTGTGTCTCAGCACTCCCTCCTCACTTGCCTTCCCTCTCCATCTCTCACACCACCTGCCTCATGTCCCTTGGTGCTCACCCCACCCACCTTTCTTTTCATCCCACCCCCTTCAGCCCCCCACCCCTGCTACCCTTTTCTCTTCCCTCCTTTTGCCTCCTCTCAGGCGTCCTCTCCCTTGGCAGGTCTATCCTAGTAGTTTTTATTCTTCGTCATGTGTTCTCCATCTTGTGCAGTCGTTTTAAAGTGTCTTCATTCTGGAGTGTTTTAGTACTGAGGCCAAATTTTGTGCATGTGACTTCATTGTATTACGTGCTCCATGAATCGCCAACTTAGTTTTTCATCTTCATGTCGACTTTTTTAGCTGTCCCACCATGAACGTCTCTATGTAAGTATATTTCTTAATGCCCACTGTCTCCCATTATTATGTTCTTACATCCCCTTCTGTCGCATTTTATATGTCTCGTTTTCATCTTTTTATTAAATGCATCACTCGGCTAAAGGGCGGAGGATTGTGCCGCTGCCAGCCCTCCCCTGCCCATATGGGCCAGGGAATGAAATTACAATAAGGAAAATAAAAGGAGCAGGATTTGAAGCTATGGACGTCCACAGAAGTAATTAAAGTCCACGTTCCTTCAGTACTGTGTACAGCATGGGTGTATGAGAAACTGTCGTTTAGTGCCGGGATGTCTCAGGACACACAACCTATGATGGATAGCGTCCTGGCACTCGTCCAGTATGACTGTTTCAGTGTGCGCGAAATGGCAGCCTGGTGCTGTGGTCAACCTCACTCTGTCGAGAAGTAGATACAGCGGTGGCGCGAGAGAGTGGTAACTGGATCACTACGAGCGTTGGGATCAACATAGGTACTGACACTTCAACATGACAACATGCAACTCAAGAATGAGATCAATTTCCTTGCGTGCTAGAAAACCATTTGCAACAGCTTACAGTACGGTGGTCTTAGAGACAACATAGCTGCTGATAAAGAAGCTCTCTTCCACAACGAAACTTTGTCTCGAAACCTGGCAGAAAATCCAAAGAGATTCTGGTGGTATGTGAAGTACATTAGCATCAAGAAACAATCAACGCATTCCCTGCGCGATAGTAATGGAGATACTATCGAAGCCATTGCTGCCAAAGAAGAGTTACTAAAAAAAGCCTTCCGAAATGCTTTCACAAATGAAGACGAAGTAAATATTCCAGAATTCGAATCGAGAACAGCTGCCAATATGAGTAACGTAGAAGTAAATATCCTCGTAGTAGTGAAGCAACTTAAATCACTTAATAAAAGCAAGTTTTCTGGTCCAGCCTGTATACCAAATAGGTTCCTTTCGGAGTATGCTGATGCATTAGCCCAATACCTAACAATCATATACAACCGTTCGCTCG